>NW_013665891.1:78808-97482 GCF_000517525.1 Limulus polyphemus
GTTTGGAATAACTATTAGGTCGTCAAGAAATTAATGGCACTTTTTTTAGATTAAAAAACCTGAACAACTTATATATCAAAACAAAACATTTATTAAATGAAATAGTCTCCATTCTTATCAATGATGCTTTTCCATCTTAGAACCAGGTTGTTAATGCTCTGATTAAAGAAATCACTTGGCTTTGAAGCAAAGAAAACATGTCGATGTCCTCTTTAACACCTTCCACATTTGCATACGTTTTCCAATTAAGATGGCATTGCAGCGAACGAAAAAGATGGTAATCTGATGGTGCCATATCTGTAGTATATGGTGGGTGGGGGAGAACTCCCCAACCAAACTCCATAATCTTGTGTTGCGTCAAACGTGCCACATATGGACGTGCATTGTCGTGAAGTAGAAGAACACCTTTCCGATTGACGAGTGAAGAGCGTTTCTGATGAAGGCTTGATTTAAACGTTCCAGTTGCTGACTATAGATCTCTGCATTGACAGTTCGCTGTGGATTGAGGAGTTCGAAATGAATTACACCTTTGATGTTCCACCAAATACAAAGCATCACTTTCTGCGGATGGAGTCCAGGTTTTGGGGTCGGAAGTGGTTTTTGTCAAGGACTGAGCAATTGTTTTTGGCATTTAATATTCGCATAGAGAATCCATTTTTCATTACCGGTGACAATTCTGTCCAAAAATGGTTCACGCACATTACGCGCCAGAAGAGACGAAGCAATGTTCACACGTTGAAAACGATGATCATCGGAGAGTTCGTGAGGCACACAAACAGCTTCTTTATGGAGTTTTCCTATATTCCTTATATGTTTCCGTATTGTTTCATGAGAAACATGCAATTTTAGGGACATTTCACGAGTGTGTTGCCTTGGGTTAGACTCAACAAGCGTCTTTGGAGCATCAATATCAATTCCAATATGTCGGCCCCTGCCATCACAGTTTTTAAGGCTAAAGTCACCTGAACAAAATTTGCTGAACCATCGTTAACACTTACGAACGTTCAAAACATTTCCATAAACTTCTTTTATATTCTTTGTGGCTACAGAGGTATTGTTTCACTTCTTGTATTCAAACAGCCTTACATGCCGAATGTATGTCTCGTCGTGTACCATCATTATAAGGGATTAGAGTATACTAAACTTTACATATTATATAGGCTACACTAACGTGACATCTAGGCGGTTCGTTTAACTATTATATGTGATGTATGTTTTTTTTGGGGGGGGGGGGTTAATGAGAGTGTTCCAAAACAAGACATAATTTACTCGACGACCTAATATTTGTAATAACTGTTATTGTATTATTATTTGTATATTAAAATATATTTGTATTAAAAAAATTAAAACTGTTTGTATCAATCTTGTTGACAAATATTATAAATTGGAGATATATCGGCATATATTTAACTACTAAATTTAAATTATCATTTAGCTCGGTTTCAAATACGTAAAAGGTTTTACATAAATAATTTAAATCAATGGATATACCAAACAGTTTTCAGGAAGGACATCGGGGTTTCAATTGTGTTGGTTGCTTACAAGTTATGTCATCCAGAAGTTTATCTTTAATCTTCATCTTGTTTGTCGTTAAGAAAAAGTCCCATAATGAGCTACATGTGCTGTGCCCACCACGGATATCGAAGCCCGGTTTTTAGAAATGTAAGCCCACATACTTGCCGCTGAGCCTCTGGGAGGGTAAATCTTCACTTATGCTTTTCTTTGTTTTGAATAAGTATTTTTCCCATTATGTTGGTCGGATGTCAACTGTATTGGACAAGTTTTGTTTGTCACTCAAGAGAGGGATCTATCGTTTATTTCTGTCTGTATTTTGCTTTTTTTTTTTCATTACAGTCATCTATCTTTCCAAAACTGATACACAGAGGAAATGATAATTTTATTTGGTGGATGACAACAGTTGCTGAAGCATCTAAATCTACTCCTAATATTAAAGCTCAAATGGATTAGGTATTCCCACAGATATGTGGATTCTTTCTGCAGATACATATTCCACTGCGACATACTTTATCATGGCCACTGTGTAATTGACACTTATTACTTTCAATCTAGTTTTAATATCTCTCTCTATATATATATGTAAGGATAATCTGTTGTCTGTGAGCAGTTTTAATCAAACCATTGTACATTCTGGCCCAGTATCAGGAAAGTACGGGGTAAATATTAACTAAAAAGCATAAAAATAAACGTACTCAGATGAAGATAAGATCATCAAAATTACTAGAGAAGTTTAGCTAGGCTTATATGACATCATAGCAGTTAAGACGTTTGAGTTACATATAAGTAATCATTGGAATATTTGAACTAATTCGGATACCAATAATTGGAGCATTGTATGGAATATCAGAAAGCAATTAAAGTTTCCGTGATTAATTAACTTACACTAGAAACACGTAAAATTACTCGATTGGTAGGCGTCACGAAGCCAATTTAAATCATTTACAAAGTTTTACATGAAACAAAATTACGATCTATAATGAATTGAAAGACCTATGTTAAAGAACATCTCCTATTTCCTATTCTGCCTCTGTTACTAAATGTCAGGAAAGCCCTTAAACTCTACAAAACCAAAATAATTGAATCGTACGTGAATATCTATGTACGTTTTAGGAGTTGCATTCAAGTTCACAATTAGAATTATATTTTCTATAACAAAATATTCAATTAGAGTCGTCAAAACCTCCCAAAACTAAGTTTCCTTTAAGTTATATCTTACATGTCATTAACACTTTAATTATTACGATAAATGTGTAATAAAAAGAACTGTCCTAAATTTATTGTGCATACCTTAAAATCCGAACATAGACCATACGCATCGATAAGACAGATATGCAAAGTTTAATTACTAATTAGAAAACTGTTTTGAAGTTGCAGTTACTCAAAACCTAAATTACTGAAAGTTTCTTTTTTCTTCCATAATGTTTGTCGTCGAATGTGAAGACAGCCTGGAGAATGCTGCGTCAACTGCACGTGACAGGTTCGGAGTAGTTCTCTGATGGTGTGAGGAGACTTCTGCTACATCATTAGAATTTCTGATCTGAACACTATGCATTATATGAATGAGATGTTAATACCATCATGTGATTATTTTATGGTGTATTGGACCTGATTTCTTTTAGTGAGCGATAATTCTCGTCCCTACCATGCTTGTTTTGTCACTGCCTACCTAGAACAGAACCCATTTGTGAGACTATCCTGTCAAATAGTTTTTTCTAGACTTTATTTTCAAAGGACTCATCTAATACCAGTTTCAAAGATGGATTTCACGTCCTGGTGAAGGGTTAAGGATCATTCCTCAGAACTCCATTTAGAGACTGTTACAAGGTATGCAGCAAAGTTGGAGGAAAGTATTGGATGCTAAGGGGAGACACAGTTGCAAACCTGAGTGCTCTAGTGTTTGATATATCTAAACAATGATGTTGCTGCACATTACTCCTAAACCTCGTTTTTCTGGAGCAGTTCTATGTTTGGTGTGTTATGATTTCACCATAAAGAATGAAATAGATTCTTTCATTTTTGTTAGCCCCCCCAGTGGCACAGCAGTATATCTTATAACGCTATAATCCGGGTTTCGATACCCATGATGGGCAGAGCACAGATAGCCCATTGTATAGCTTATTGTTTGTTTGTTTGTTTTGTAATTAAGCACAAAGCTACACAATGGGCTATCTGTGCTCTGCCCACCACGGGTATCGAAACCCGGATTCTAGCGTTGTAAGTCCGCAGACATACCGCTGTGCTACTGGGGGGCTGTATAGCTTATTGCTTAATTACAAACAACAATATTTTTCTTAATAATTTGTTAGTTATATCTTGCGAAATTTAAGGAAATAATTTCTTGAGTTATAGTACATACACGAGAACTTGGGAATAAATACATTTCTTGAATAATTTGTTTTCTAGGCAGTAATTTTTACAATTTTTTTGAGCTGATACTATGCCTACTATTGTCCACAAATAAAAAAAAATTGGTTTGTTAAAGGTAAAATTATTTTTATCAGATTTCTTTGCTTTATTTTTCTGACTTAAGATATTTGGTTGAGTCTTGGGATAGATTAAGTGGAAATGTGCTACACTTGAACTCTTTAATTTTGTTCCCTTCGGTTATGATGAGGTTTGTTTTTATCATACCAACTAGAAGGATTGTGAAAGACAATGTATCCTAACTGTTTTACAGACCTTCCTTTTGTACCTTTTTGCTTCTTACCTCTTTGAAAAAAAAAGTTCAAAGGTAATATATGTTCAAATATGTTTCATATATTTTCTTTATTTTATGCCTTGACTTAAAACAAGTAAAAGCTCTAACCCAGCTCTAATTTGCACATTCTACACGTCTGTAATGTACATAGGATCAATGAGCAAAGAGAGTATTTGATCCGCCCATCACGGGCATCGAAACCCAGTTTCTAGCATTGTAAGTCTGCAGGCATCCCGCTGTGCCACTAAGAGAGAAAACTTCATTCTGAATCAAACTGAACAATTCTAAGACGAGTTTAAAAACCATTTTGTTGGTAGAATTAGACTAATAATGTCTTTTTTTTAAGTTATTAAAAAGACAAATTCGCCGATAGTGATGGCTTTTGTTTTATGCATGATGATTAAATGTATTATTTATACGCATCGTAACGAGAAACTAATATATTAAACTGTATAGCACTTACATTAAACCGTATAGCACTTACTTTTTAGCGAATCGTAAAAGTTCTTTAAGGCTTCCAATAAAATAAAGATTTGATGTTGTTCGAGTCCTTTCGTGGATTAAAAATGATGATAATAATTATAAAATATAAACACATTTTGCAACATTCGCTTATAATGTTCTAATTTCGGGGACTAAAAATTCATCGATGTTATATAAGTCTATAATATTTACATGTAAAAAAAAAGATGGATATGTTTGTTTGTTCGTTTTAGCTTATTTATTCCTTGTTCGACACGACTGATGTACAAATGAATACACACACACACACACACATATATATATATATATAATGAAACAATATTTCAAATTCTCATGTTTTGTGACCTTAAACCTTTATATAATTAAAAATAATTAAAACCAATGTTTTATATTTACACAATTTTAAAAACTTTATTGAAGCCGTCAACGCTTTCTACTTTAAACCTCCACTCTACGTGTACATTGATTCGACGTCCTCTACGTCATCTTCAGGAGTTATTTACAATACACAATAATTTATACTTTTTTTTCCCCATGTCATGAGATATTACGTTTTTATTTATACAATTCCTTGGTCAACCTTTATAATACATCAGACCAAATATCAACGCAATGACTTGATGGCTCTTCATCTTTGTTTATTACTTCTTTTTATTTGTAAACTTTATTATTTTTAGTGACTCTCTGACATTTAAAGCTGTAATATTACGAGGTTGAGCTGAAATTATAGTTTTTCCATAAAATCTTGTGTTGTATTGTTTTTGCATATTTTGCTATAGGCAAGTATTCTATTTTATTATTTCTTACGTAACCTTTATGTTCCTGTAATCTGTATTTTAAAGTTCTTTTAGTTTGACTGATATAATTACTCCCACATTCACATTCTGTTTTGTAAATCCCAGTTTTATCTTTTAATTCTATTTTATCCTTAGTATTCCTTAACATTTCTTTAATCTTATTTATAGGTTGAAAGTTTTGTTGAGTCTTAAAAGCTTTGAATAACTGACCTGTTAATCCTGTAATATGATGTGTTTGTTAATAGGTAACGGGCAATTATCTGCAATTTTGACATGATATTTATGTAATTTTATTCTTAAACGTAAATTTTCTATTTCTCCAACATAGGTGTGTTTACAACAATTGGAAGACAACATGTAATTAAAATTATATGAATTATAACTACTTGTAGAGTTTATATAAAAAAAAAACATTCTCCCGTGTTGGACCTGTAATATATTTACTTTATGCAATATAACCTTTCCCACAAATGCAATTTAGTTTGTTACAGGAAAAAACACTTTCATCAGATCTCTTTACTATATTTCTCTGATTTTAAAATGACATAAAAATGTTTAGGTTATCTTCGTGATGATATGATTTGCTTATTTTCAAACGTAGTTTTTAAAGTTGTATACATATATTTGTGTGTGTATATATATATATGTATGTTATGTAAGTAACATAATACATGTACATATGTATTATGTTACTTACATAAGCCTATGGTGGGGATATACAACTTTCTTTTATAAATTGTGGTGTAGAAGTATTTCAATACTATTATTTAACAACGTAAGTGACCACATAATATTCGATATATGCAATTGTAAGAAAATATCGCTAAGTGAAGATAAGTCAGTGTATTGTAATCATTATACAACAATAAAAACAGTATATTGAATTAGCTATATTCATTACTGGGTTAATGTTTTGTTCTGATATATGTAGGTTGTTTTTTGGGTCACAATTTAATGATAATTCATATAAGTACATTGTTTTATAAGCCTTTCGTGTATAAGTAAACATTTATTTTATAATTTGTTGTGTAAATGTGCATATGCACATTTAATATAATTTTGTAGCTTAAATGAACAAAAATATTATTTAAGAGCATAGGGTTGATATAGAAATATATAAAAGTTTGTAATGTAAATAAACAAACATTGGTATTCAAAATTATATTAATAATAACAGTCTATACTTTCTGTTTTTCACTTACACATACTTGCTGCTGTAATCTGCTTTCATAAGAGGAACGTAAAGGTTAAAGTTATATCACGTGTATTTTAATTGGAATTTTCAATCTGAACAGCACGTTCTACGCACGTGACTAGGTCAGAGGCCCTTAAGATTTACGTGTCGCGGTCCTTCGTTTTGAAGTAATGGCCAATTACCAGCAGCCGTATCCACACGTGCTTTGTCTGTATCTTTAAACCCAAAAACGGGTGTAGACCGTGTTCAGCATGCATGCAGCATATCGTTTTGAACCTTGGGCCTTTCGATATGCAAACTGTCATGAGAACCAGTGTAGTCTACACTCCCCTGAATAATGCGATATCACTATCAATTACGTTATCTGTTTTTGTTATATGAGTCTCTTGTTATTCAGATACTCATGTTTGTGAGAACATTAAAATCGGTAAAAGTAAAAAGAAACATGATAAGTTCTTAAACATCTATACTATAAATGGCTTATCGACGATTCCTTATTCGTGAAATGGACGTGATAATTAATAATTTCTTATAATGTTTTTAAAAACTTTCCTCGAGTAACCCCCTATTTAATTAGAAATTAACCCAAGCAATTATATCATATATTTGTGTTCAATAATCAAAACCTAGGCATTTAGAAAAATAAAAAAACGCCTTTTTTTCACATAAATATAACAACTCACATAGACTCTTTGACACTACATTTAGTACATAAACACTTTAAGCTGGGTGCTAGGAGGTAACTAATTATGCAGACAAAACATATATTTCTTACAACAAGTACATTTTAACAGTTCTACATTGATTTTTTTCTATGTAATTAACTACTGAAAGGGATTTGTTTTTTGTAATAAAAAGAACCATTTTCTATTAGGTCGTCTAGAAATTAATGTTGCGTTTTGGAACACTTTCATTAACCCCCCCCCCCAAAAAAAAACATACATGAAGTATAATAATTAAACGAACCGCCTAAAAGTCACATTAGTGTAGCTTATATAATGTGTAAAGTTTAGTATACTCTAATCCCTTATAATGATGACACACGATGAGACACATTCGGCATGTAAGGCTGTTTGAATACAAGAAGTGAAACAATACCTCTGTAGCCACAAAGAATATAAAAGAAGTTTATGGAAATGTTTTGAACGTTCGTAAGTGTTAACGATGGTTCAGCAAATTTCGTTCAGGTGACTTAAAAACTGTGATGGCAGGGGCCAACATATTGGAATTGATATTGATGCTCCAAAGACGCTTGTTGAGTCTAACCCAAGGCAACACACTCGTGAAATGTCCCTAAAATTGCATGTTTCTCATGAAACAATACGGAAACATATAAGGAATATAGGAAAACTCCATAAAGAAGCTGTTTGGGTGCCACGCGAACTCTCCGATGCTCATCATTTCCAAAGTGTGAACATTGCTTCGTCTGTTCTGGCGCATAATGCGTGTGAACCATTTTTAGACAGAATCGTCACCGGTGATGAAAAATGGATTCTCTATGCGAATATTAAACGCCAAAAACAATTGCTCAGTCCTAGACAAAAACCACTTCCGTCCCCAAAACCTCGACTACATACGCAGAAAGTGATACATGTATTTGGTGGGACATCAAAGGAGTAATTCATTTCGAACTTCTCAATCCACAGCAGAGATATATATAGTCACCAACTGGAACGTTTAAATCAAGCCCTTCATCAGAAACGCCCTTCACTCGTCAATCAGAAAGGCGTTCTTGGTCTCCACGACAATGCGCGTCCAGAGGTGTTGGGTTGGGAAGTTCTCCCCTACCCACCATATTCTCCAGATATGGCACCATCAGATTACCATCTTTCTCGTTCGCTGCAACACCATCTTAATGGGAAAACTTGTGGAAGGTGTTAAAGAGGACACCTACATGTTTTTGCATCAAAGCCAAGTGGTTTCTTTAATCAGGGCATTAATAACTTGATTGTAAGATGGAACAGCATCATCGATAAGTTTGTTTGTTTTGAATTTCGCTCAAAGCTACACGAGAGCTATCTTCGCTAGCCGTCTCTAATTTAGCAGTAAAAGACTAGAGAGAAGGCAACTAGCCATCACTACCAACCGATAACTCCTAGGCTACGCTTTTACCAACGAATAATTGGATTAACCGTCACATTATAACCCCTTGGCTGAAAAGGCGAACATGTTTTGTGGAATAGGGATTCGAACCCACAGATTGCGAGTCGAGCGCCCTAACCACCTAGCAATGCCGGGCTCATCGATAAGAATGGAGACTATTTCATTTAATAAATGTTTTGATTAACAAGTTGTTCGGGTTTTTTCATCTAAAAAAAAAGCGACATTAATTTCTTGACGACCTTAATAATTAGTACACTATGACATCGCTACACAAAACTAATTTTAATCCTACAACTATCAGGTGAACTTAGGAAACTGAAGAAGACATAAGTGAAGGATATCCTATATGTTATACTCGCCAGTTGTGATAATGTATTCTTGCCTTTGTTTACTGCTGGAGAAAGAAACCAAATTATTTTGCCTTGAAGGGATCAATCGCAATAACAAATACCAACAAACAATAGTATTTAGCGTTTCTTTTTAAAGGTAAAGTTAATGAAACTAGCTATTAGGAAACTAATTACTGGTTATTTTACTCGAAGAGTTAAATCCTCTCATACTACACCAAATTTCATCTTTTATTCACAACTTTTGGAAAATTTCAACCATAACAACCGAAACATTTTTACTTTATTTAAACATACAAACGAAACTATAATAACTTCACTGGCCATAATTGAAACACGTGGGAGACAAAAGATCGATCTGAAATGCAATTTTTTACACGTTTTTGATTTTGAATCCGAAACGGACAAATAATCTGAAATTTACATGATTTTTATCACAGATTTTAGGCCTAATCGTTTTTAATACTTCGCCTGTTTTTGGCCTTTAAACCGTAAATTTTATGAATATAAAATGCTATGGATTAATCATAAACTGCTGTCACATATGGAGAAAATTAATCTTCCTCAAAAGTTTGCATTTCGAGCTTACTATATTTCAAAGTTTGAATTTTACAAACATATGACAAATAAAAAAAAACTATACCTGACAAAAGTCAATATTTAGCAAAGTAGCTGCCGTGAATAAAAAGCTGAATAGCTTTCAATGTATAATCAATTAATATTTCAGTCTTGAAGCGATATATTATTTATGCCCTTTTCTTTATAATCGATCCACATATGTGAATGTGACAGAAACCCCGTTGAACTATTTTTACTTTTATATACAAAGGCTTGAGTTATAGACGTGTGACTTTCCTTAAGAACGTGGAAGTTAACTGTGCTGTTTGTATAGATAAAAGTACTTACGGTAAGGTTGCAGCGATTGGAAATCAATTATTGTCACGGATAGTAGCTTAAAAAATCGCCTAAATCGAATTATTAATTAGTTACTATTTTTTGTTAATTACTAATTATTTTTAGCCTGTCGTCTTCAGGGGAGTCGTGAGAAAGAATGTTATGCTATCCAGTCGTTTGGGATCAACCCCATTCAGACCTTTAATAAACCCAGAACTTTCCTGACCAGGTAACTGATTGGCAGTTGAAACGTAGGATATAACATTATTATTAATAGATAAAAATATTAATATGCTAAGTAATCGTGACATTGTATCGGTTTTCTTCCCTTAAGTAGGGTCTGTCTGTTTTGGATTTGTAGGAAAAAGACTCCCACATCATGTGTAAGTTAAGCACATCGTCGCTCACTAAAGATGTTCACACATTCTTAAGTTAAGCACATCTTGCTAAAGACGTTTACACCATCTTTAAGTTAAACATACAGTATCTGTGCTAAAGATATCCACACTATGTTTAGGTTAAGCTAAAAATGAGTAAAAGGTGGTACGCCCTTAAAAGTTTGTACTTTTTCTTAGGAAATTAAAATTAAGATCTTGTGAAATTTGGAGATATATGCTTCGCGTATTTCATATAAAACAAATTATACGTTCACAGGAAGCGTTACATATATAATTCATTTATATGTTATTTGTACAAAGTGTTTGTTGGCACGTGCATCTATAACAAAATTTTAAATGTTTACGTAATTATCTCGTCAGAGCTGTGAAGAGTTGAGTAATCGCTTGTACGCCTCTGATGTCATACAAATAATTGTAATATATATATATACTTTCATATAGAGTGGCAAACAATAAACTTCTTATTTCATTTTTGTAGCAAGTAATTCTATGCATATTTTTAATTATTTAAACTTCTAGAGAACTTTATTTACTGTATTAATCACAAGTGTGCTCATTTTTACATGGTATACATCATACTACTGATCAAAGAAAACAAAATGTTACGAATCGTAATAGTTTCCTTAAGGAACAGCTGTGAAAGTGGAATCGGGGCTAAAGTTTATTTTTCTTGTTTTAATAAAGGGTATAATGTTGCTTATAATCTACGAACCAGGTGGGTCGATCACTACCACTCAGGGTATCATACCTTTCTGAATAGCTTAGAATCTATATTTTATGAAATTTCATCATAGCAATGTCAGTTAGGCAGCTTTTACAAGTTACAGCGTTCCCATGGAAACAGCCTAATAACATTTGATAAAATTGAAAAAGGTTTGATAGTTGATTTTATCAGCAACAAGAGAAGATATAAAGTCATTCAAAGTACTATTCTATATGTATTCGGGTATGGGCTATCAAAGTACTATTCTATATGTATTCGGGTATGGGCTATCAAAGTACTATTCTATATGTATTCGGGTATGAGCTATCAAATTACTATTCTATATGTATTCGGGTATGGAGTATCAAAGTACTATTATATATGTATTCGGGTATGGGCTATCAAAGTTCTATTCTATATGTATTCGGGTATGGGCTATCAAAGTTCTATTCTATATGTATTCGGGTATGGGCTATCAAAATACTATTCTATATGTATTCGGGTATGGACTATCAAAGTACTATTCTATATGTATTCGGGTATGGGCTATCAAAGTACTATTATATATGTATTCGGGTATGGGCTATCAAAGTTATATTCTATATGTATTCGGGTATGGGCTATCAAAGTACTATTCTATATGTATTCGGGTATGGGCTATCAAAGTACTATTATATATGTATTCGGGTATGGAGTATCAAAGTACTATTCTATATATGTATTCGGGTATGGGATATCAAAGTACTATTCTATATGTATTCGGGTATGGGCTATCAAAGTACTATTATATATGTATTCCGGTATGGGCTATCAAAGTAGTATTATATATGTATTCCGGTACGGGCTATCAAAGTACTATTATATATGTATTCCGGTACGGGCTATCAAAGTACTATTATATATGTATTCGGGTACGGGCTATCGATATGTAGCATGATTTTATTATCCAAGGTCAATTCTAGAAAATACAATTTTTTTAATATATTTTTTTACATTTTTAAAGGTAAAAATTACTATAAATCAAAATTACTTATGAAAGCATCCCTTGTTACACATGTTTTGAAAAGAAAAACTCATAATTTCTAATCCCAAAAAGTTTTTATATGTATTAAAGCTCATAAATAAATCCAGGCTGCATTCATGGTGACTAAGGAAATGCCTAAAATACTTCTAAATATGTAAACTTTTGAGCTTGGTATGGCTAGGTGGTTAGAGCGATCGACTCGTAATCTGAGGGTCGCGGGTTCGAAACCTCTTCCCACCAAACATGCGCGCCCTTTCAGCCGTGGGGGCGTTATAATGTGACGGTCAATCCCACTAATAGTTGGTAAAAGAGCAGCCCAAGAGTAGGCGGTGGGTGGGGAAGACTAGTCTTACACTAAATTAGGGATGGCTAGCGCAGATAGACCTCGTGTAGCTTTGCGCGAAATTCAAAACAAATAATGTGAACTATCTTCTACTGTTTTAATACAGGTTTGTCAAAAAACAACCTTTATGAACATAAATTGATATAAATAAAAGATAATTAAAGTTACGACACTGATATTTTTTATCAGCTCACCTTGCATATTCAATATCAATTTTCTACATTCAATTAACAGTTAAATAGCCCATATTTTCTGGATTGTGTGAATTTATAGTTGAACAAATACGTAACAGTAAAGCCATTAAGCAAATATCATGTCATTAAGATGTTCATATGAAAGTGTTCTATAAGTATCATCAGACCTTGCATATCAGAGAGCGTGTTTTACATTTCAAAGCAACATTAATATCTCATAAAACGTTGTGACAAACATTATTTGAATAATCAAATTAACAGATGAGAAGTTTAAGAGCACCTGTTTTGCCCCTTGTATTCTACGTATGCCCTCCTAAATACTTCCAACACAACAAAACATTCAGTTTCCTGCTTCATCTGGCTTGTATAAATCAGTAACTGTTTGAATACCAAAGTTAAGAACAGGCTTGTCCAGCACCTCTTTTAGTCATATTCATCACCGGAATTATCCATGAGTGTTTCAACAAAGAAGTCATTTGACTCACCTATCTGTATCTTAGCTTGCTTGCTACAGACTTTCAGTAAGCATAGTTCTGTACACTTAAGCCCATTTGCAAGAAACTGACAGGTTGGTATCCTGCGTGTTCGGGCACACTAGTAAGATAAGAGCTGCAAGTGTGCTTATGGAACTGGTTGCACATCCACAGACTCGATTTCAAGATTCTGCACACTATCTTCTGTTTCCATATTTCCATATACCTACCATGTCCAACAGGAGGTGGGACCTTGGAACAGGCGTCAAGACATTGTTTCCATACCTTTACATGATACTGATCATGCAGTCAATGCTTGTACAAAGCTATAGCACACAGTGGTATTTGCCATGGCTCTCTCTAGTTTCACTTTGCACAAAATAGAATGTAGCACATCTTATTGATATTCTTGGTCGCACTTCTGGCATTGTAGATCATGCAAGTAAATTATTGCAGACTTTTGAAGAATTCTGAAGACATGTCCCAATGTCCATCAAGTTGCTGGGATGCTTTCAGCACGCTTGATTCTGTTTTACAAGTTTGAAAGCAGAAACCTTTCCCAACAAGCAAGTGAACTCGTTGTATCACAGCCAGCGAATGAATGCAGGCCTAATAGAGCTGCAAAAAACTTCACGACCAAAGGTATCTGTTATCTTTTTGATATCAATATACCTTGTTCAGCATTCAGTGCTAGTTTTTGATACATAGAACAAAGTATCTTGCAACTAAAGGTAATATAGACGACCAAAATGTTTGTATCATCTGACACAAAGCACAGCTGATTTGAAGCTATGTCTCGCTATAATTTTTAGTCGCATGGAAGAAAAATCTGGTGGGAACATTTTAACTCTTCGGTCTTTTCGTAACCCCCTCAATGAGTTTGTACCATGAGGCTTTGTGAATGACAAACAGCTGCTTCATGTGAAGTCGTTTACTGCTCTTTTCTTGTTTCCACTGATGGAATTAAAACGTTATTTGGCTGTCCTTATTGCTTGAGCTTGACAAAACCATTCGCCATTGCAGAACATTGTGACCTGGAGAAATGTTTCGAAATTCAATCCCCTCAGTTGTGCATATACTGATTCGTTCTGCATTATTTACCGATTCCTTCCTGTAATCATCAAAGACAACATCTCACAACTGACACTCTCCATACAATTGACTTCCTTGTAAAAGTTGCACCAGCGACACTCCATTTATGATGCACATAGTCCTCTTTTGTATCTCTTGTACAGGAGATGCTGGTTTACATAGTTCCCTTGCAAGTACAGTTTTGTTTGTTTTCTGAGAACACCATTTGCTGTGGCCAATGACTGCGGTGAAGAGCGAAGTATTCAGCTTTCTTCTTTGCGTTATCATTATCATGTTTTCAAATAGTTTACTATATGCTTTCAGCACTATCTCTTGTGTTTTCAACTACTTTTTCTTCTGTTTCTTTTCTATGTTTGAGAATGTTCTTAAGTTCTGCTTTGCAAGTGTGTCACAAAAGATCTTGTTTGGAGGATCACTTTCTAATCGTTCTGATCTGAACGTCTTGTATGCGTCCATGCCAATTTTGTGTGCATTTAGCAAATCTTGTGCAATATTGGTTGGTGCCACTTTATCTGTTGAAGTGCTTGTGGATTCCTCTTGGCTACAACCAAATGGATTGATCCAGATGTGTTCAAACATTTTCACGAGACTTATGACATCTATTTCACCTTTAATTATTAGTGATTTGGAAATATCTCAATGATGGAAAGGACTTTCATTTAAGTCACACATTTTCTTTAGCTCTCTCAGCTACGAGCTTCGGTACTAGGCTGTAAGATAGTACTTTGAACATGCCCCTGGCTTAAGTCTGAACCCTTTTGTACCGCCAGCAGTTTGGGTATCTTTGATCACAGTTTCTTCAACTGTTTGATCCACTAAAATCTTGCGAGAAGTGTTTTCAGATCCCAAATTAACAGAAAATCCGCCAATAAACTACTGGGTTTTCATTGGGCAAATTTGACATAACTGCATAATGAGCAGAAAAATATCGAACATAGTTCATGTTGTTATAGCTAAAGTCGTGAATTGCAGCTAAATGAAGATGTCAGTTACCTTCTCAGAACGGTCTGATAACCTCAAATAAGGTAGATATATGACGGTCAGAAGGTTACTAGTGACCCTTGTGCCTAGAAAATAAAATTGTTACATGGGCAAAGAACTGACTTTGGCGCAGTGAAGGTCTCTTGGCCATGATTTCAATCTGGGAAAACAGTATGTCCAAATGATGCTTTTCATTTAGCATACATGTCTCTATCAGTCCATTCCAGCTTGAGCAAAACTTCATACAGTAAATTGTGGAACCTAACATCTCTATTGTATTTCTCCCAACAAAATCCTCTACTAAAACACCTGATTCTGCGAAGAGCTCTCTGATACTTACATCCTGAAACCGTTTACCATTGATACCTATCAATACGCAGATAGTATGGAAAACGTCAGCTATAGGAACAATTCCTTAGAATATATTTGTGTGCTTTCAAAGAATCTCTGCTGTCTTGGCATATACATAGCATGGTCAAAGACAATTACCATATTTCTTAAGTTAAGTGTTTTCATGATACGTTGTGACTAAATAATGACCTCTTGTACAGTTGGCATTTCTGTTGCTGTTACATTTATTGTAGATAAATACCCAGCTACATCTTGTGTCATCTAGACCTGATCACGAGCTGATATGTTGAAACTTGTCCAATTTGAAACCGTTATTTTGTATTGAATATGTGAAATTATCCAAACTAAATTTTTCTTGCAGGTATTTTCTAGTTCAACGGTATCTTCCTTTATGTACTCTCTTCCAAGCGGTCTTTTGATATAAAGCCGGAAAAGTTATCACTTTGCTTTATGAGTTTGTGTTGACGTTTTAGAAAGCTGTGGTTCAAACACTTTACGCTGGGGAAAGATACCATATTTGTTAGTGTATGTGGGTTACGTTTGATGGTCAGTTTTTCTCAATACCATTGACTTAGTGTTTCCTTCAGACGACTTATGATGTTCCAGCAAAGAGTGTTGGAAGTATTCGGCTATGTTGTGTCAGGTACCACATTGTCTCTCTGAGATACCAACATGTATAGGAATATGGAATTGTCGGTTTCTTCTATTTTGTTATTAGATACTGCATGCCAATGCGGTTTATCATCCTGATAAGATCTATACATTCTGTCACTATTTTAATAGCATATGATAGGAGAATGTGCTTGGAAGCTTCTGTCTGCTGCAAGTTACAGTTTTTGAGATTTCTTAGACATGGACTGGGATAGATCACCAGCAAGCAGAATTGGAGAAACTACATCAGACAACTGGTATGTGGAATATTTTCGTAGATCTGACGGAATTGTAGGTCATGGGGTTTCGACTTTGTGATCTCTGATTGCTGTCCTCAAATGAAAGGCTGTTTTCCTGAGCATATCATTAATCATCCTTGTTGCTTGATTGTAGCAGCTCAGGTTTATCCTTTAGCTCTTGGTTTTTCCTAAACAGCTAGTACACTGATATGTTATCAAGAAACACAAGAACTTTACTTTGTTCATCTGTGATGAAGTGAAGGCTATCATCAAATTCAGTACGTAGTTTATTGCGGATATGATTCATTGTTGCGTTTCTTATTTTCATAATTCCATCCTCTTCTATTCAGAACAAACGTTTGGCTGTTAGCTCTGTAAACCTGATTACTCGTGTGTGGACAAACACACCTGATCTTATAAACCCAAACAATCTTTCTTATGCAATCTTTCTGAAGTTGCATACACAACGTCAACATGTCCTATTCTTATATCCACACTACATGTTGGTCTAGCTGATGTATAATCCCGATAACATGATCGGCTTTATTATAACTCTGCAGACACTAATTCACGGGATACTTGTTTGTTTGTAATTAAGCACAAAGCTACACAATGCGCTATCTGTGCTCTTCTCACCGGGATCGAAACCCGGATTCTAGCGTTGTAAGTCCGCAGACATACCGCTGTGCCACTAGGGGGGCGTTGTAAGTCCCCAGCCACTGGGAGGCTCACGAGATACAATCGCTAATGTTCTGTATTTTTGCTTTTTCAGTGATGATGTCCTTACCGCTTCGTCAGAACGAAGCTTAACACAGAGAATCAGCGACTCTCTAGACTTACTGTTTTTTATGTTTGCCTTTCTTCTGACGGAAAATGCATAGGGCATCGTAAGCCAGATGAAGTCGCCGACAGTGAAGAAGGCCTGTTTTGCATAACCTTTTATCCCGGGCTGACTTCCCTTGTCCTCTTCTACAGGCTCGCTATGTAATGCTCTCATCTGTTCAAGGTCTCGTTTTAATGTGCATTTACAGCAAAAGCTTCTGTGATAAAAAATACTCGGAATCTCATCATCCAACAAAGTCCTTGGGACATCAAGAATTGGTTGGTGTTGTCTAATCTTTTTTATGATTCGGTGTCAGGTAATGATACTAAATTTACGCTTGGCTCTTCATCTGTGTAATGAATAATACATAATGATCGGATTCCTTATATATCAATAATATTTATATCAAGTTCAATAATCTGTCCTGAGATTTCATGATTGCAATATTCAACTTTGATCTTGAACTAAATGTGTAGATGTTAGAATCCAGGTCATGCCTAAAATCTTACTTCATGTATTTGCTCTGTTTAATGTTAGTGTAGCTGATTCGTTTAATAATAAACATAAATGAGACAATAATTTGGTTTTCAGCGAAATAAATATAAATCATGATATGCTATTTGTAAAATAAACAAAACAAATCAGAATATATGGGGTTGAACTTGTGAAGAAAAAACATGGGAAAATACCGTTTATGAAATTTTTGTCATTGATCTTAATTAATAACCTTGTCTCTTGAAAAACTATAATTGTAAAATAATTCCTGGTACATATTCATATATGTGAAAACTGTATCAAATGTGCCTCAATAGTAAAGATTATTATATAAATTATCAATTTTCTAGGTTTGACTCAATGAACTTGACAACAAATAACTACGTTCATCGCACCAATCGTTTGTTTCTTTGTTTGTTTAAAGTTAAGTACAAAGCTACACAATGGGATGTTTGTTCTCCGCCCACCACGAGTATCGAAACCCGGTTTCTTGCGTTCTAAGTCCGCAGACATACCGCTCTGCCACTGGAGGGCCGCACCAATCAATAGTCCATGCCAATAAACATATAATACTATAGTTTCTGATTCTATAGCATTTGCAATTGCAGCAAGAATCAGTTCTTAAGATATATTTAATTTCCGCAAATTAAGTTAGGCTGTTAGCTAGGAAACACTGCATCTTGTAAAAAGTATTGAAATGAGATTACTATCACGTATTTTCATACAGTAGATTCCTAGCTTTCAAAAAAGGTATGATAGCCTTTTGGGCCTAGCTGTTTGTGTGTTTGTTTGAAGTTAAGCACAAAGCTACACAAAGGGCTATTTGTGCTCTGCCCACGACGGGTATCGAAACCCAGATTCTAGCGTTGTAA
>NW_013665891.1:97703-104749 GCF_000517525.1 Limulus polyphemus
CCAGTTTGCCACTGGGGGCCTTTTATTATATAAGATTATAAGTTTCCTTAAAATTCTTCACTTTTTGATCTACTGAACGACGTCTTTGCAATGTTTGAACATTGAATAGCAGACATTAAAGTTAAATGTAAAGACTGTTTGCACAACAATTTTATTATTAGTAATTACAGTGATAGAGAGTAAATACGTTACTTTTTGCACAGACTAGTGCAACAAAGCGCCTCGAGAAATGATAATAATAGCTGAATACAGCTTTGTGCTATTTCGTTAATATTTTCTAACACTTTCTGTGATACTTTCAAAAAAAGGAAGCTTTTAAGCTTTTCTTCTGTTTTTTTTTTATTTGTTCTAGCTGTAAAAGAAATGAAAACAAAACAAATCACTTCCTTTATTAACGAAACCATTTGACAAAGTACAAGTAAACTCTAGTTATATATTTCCGATAAGAACTAGCTCTACGGACACTTCAACTTCGATTATGTCTTAGTAAAAAAAGACACTTCAATCAGATAAAGAGATTTTGAAAAAAGCATTGCTATTACAATAACAATAAAGTTCTCAGAAGAAACGTTTCGCACCTTTTTTTTAAACTTGGTTTTTAGTATGCGGATTAAATATGCTTTCCATAACTCCTCTTATTTGGACAAAATTTTGTAGGCCTATTTATTATTATTACAAAAACTTGATTTGAAGAATAGTTAGAAATTTTGTATTACAATGCACAAAACAGAACGTTTCTTTCATTTATAATTCTTTTTTTTTCTTGTTATCAGAGGTATAATAGCGTCTTGTTTCCACCAAAAATAAAATCCTTCGTTAGATAGTTGAAGTTTTGACTAAGGTTGTGAAAATCAGACCTCAATCGTTGTTATGGTTAATAGCTTAAACAATAGCCTGAGTGTAATAATTTTACATATGTTACTTCATACTAATTAATTCAATCCTTCATTTCAGCTGATAACCTGCTTCCACCTTCATCAAATTCCTGATATAGCCGAGATTCGATCCCTGATTCTCCTGATACGATTCTGGGAGTGTTATCCACTCAACTAGCTATTTGAATATTTTTAAAATGGGAGTATCCAGGTTTTGTTGACTTCTTTGCTATGTTGACTGTTTTGTCAGTGAAGTATAAATGGAAGGTTTCTTTCATCTTCCTTTTTCTCACGTTTGGTTCATATCTTATTACTTTAGTATCATACCAATTTATCTTATGGTCTTCTTCTGTTGGCTACTTTTGATGTTACTTTATGCTAGAACATTTATTGGGTGCTCGTCTAGAATAACGTGACATGATAGTTTACCAAACCATATTTCAAGACCGTTGTAAATACATTACAATCGTTTGATGCCTCTGTATTATGAACATTAATGCATGTGCAACTGCGCATAACACTATAATTGATCACGTAACGCAAAAAAAGAATTGAAACACGTTTTCAAAACCAAAAACGTTCCCATATACAACGTTTACAATGACAGAAATTAGATTAATACATGAGTATGAAATTGATATATAATGTATTAGTAAAATTATTTGAATTCTGCTATATTTTCGGTTTGTATGCGTTTCTAAAGAGCACTTACGTTATATCCTATATTGGGATGGCCCGGCATGGCCAGGTGTTTAGGGCGCTCGACTCGTAATCTGAGGGTCGCGGGTTCGAATCCCCGTCACACCAAACATGCTCGCCCTTTCAGCCGTGGGGGCGTTATAATGTTACGGTCAATCCAACTATTCGTTGGTAAAAGAGTAGCCCAAGAGTTGGCGGTGGGTGGTGATGACCAGCTGCCTTCCCTCTAATCTTACACTGCTAAATTAGGGACGGCTAGCGCAGATAGCCGTCGTGTAGCTTTGCGCGAAATTCGAAAAACAAAACAAACCTATGTTGGAATTCTGAAAGGTGTGCGAAGGTGTTACGAAATCAGTTGAGATTTGTTCACGCTGATTATGCTCTCACTGGGTAACGTCGTTTTCATGAAATACATACTCAAAACTGTTTTATGTAGAAATATGAAAACAAGATATCATATATTTAGCAAAAACAATTATTTAAAGCTATGTTAAATATAAAAAGCAATTTATCATAAACATTTTATTTTTGTGTCTAAATCAAGTTGTATATTTGTTTTATATGTGGATAAGTTTACATTTATACCGACTAATTTTAAAATATTAACGATTTAATTATAATGAAATAGACTAAATATTTCTATTTTGGTTATCTTTATCCCACATTTATTCTCTTTTAACATATGGTCAACAAAGGGGTTATCACTCAGGATGAAGAGACTCTTGGAAGGTATAATGTTGTTGGCATATTTATGTAGAGATTAACGTTATGACTTATTTATCAGGAGATGGAGAGGCCTATATCATAGCGACGCTAAGCTGGGAAAGGAATAAACCCGCTGCTTATAACAAGTTCTTTACAAAAGATAGGAAGAAATATTCCTTATGAAGGCCAGCGAAGACCTATTAATCCGTCACTTCGTGTCTCTTTCATTTCCACGTGTAGTTGGCCAGTTTGTTTGGTTTCCCCATAGGTTTTTATTATTTATTTCCATGTGCATATCTAATATATTCCAATGAATTAATTAATGCGTGCTGTAATTCCATAAGCTATTTTTCTCTCTGAGCTCCTAATAAACTAACTTGGAAGTTATAAAGAGTGGTATAAATATTAAACAATAAACACAGAGTTTACTTCCAGCAAGTTAAATTACTATGCACAAACTGCACTAACATATACTTGCAATACATTCTAATGACGGTAAATAGTATTCAAGGAAACCAGAGGGATAGATTAATTCACGCGTAAGTATCAAAATTCTCAAGTGAAGTAATTTGCATGTTATATTTCTACTATCTAATTAATATTCGCAATAGCAATGAATAACTTAACAAACCAATAAAAGAGCTATGTTGGTCTTTATTATGATATTCATCGAAGGAAGAAACAACTGTTTTATTGTGTTTATTATGGTATCCATCGAAAAATAATAAACTGTTTTTGTGAAACATAACATAATAATTTAAAAACAATAGTTGGGACTAGCTTTAATAATTTTATTTTCTATTCTTGTGACTTTAGGTTTAAGAATTGTTTGTATCAGAAAATTTAGTTTATTGAACACAATACTAAGAAAACAGTAATTTATTCTAAAATTATTTTCCTTCAATGAAAATTGACAAAACATTGTTAAAGTTTATTTCAAAATGGGCAGGAAACTAATTAAAACGTTTTAAATTTCAGGATAACAAAATATGCTGTTATCTCCACCTAACGACAAACACCTTGACATGCTCATGATGTTTTGTTTTGTTGAATCAGGTAATTGCAGTAGATAATTGCAGTAGGTTATTGCAGTAAATAAAGACAAACACCTTGTGATGTTTAGTGATACTTTGTTTTGTTGGATCTGGTTATTGCAGTAAATAAAGACAAACACCTTGTGATGTTTAGTGATATTTTGTTTTGTTGGATCAGGTTATTGCAGTAAATAAAGACGAACACCTTGTGATGTTTAGTGATACTTTGTTTTGTTGGATCTGGTTATTGCAGTAAATAAAGACAAACACCTTGTGATGTTTAGTGATATTTTGTTTTGTTGGATCTGGTTATTGCAGTAAATAAAGACAAACACCTTGTGATGTTTGTGATATTTTGTTTTGTTGGATCTGGTTATTACAGTAAACATAGACAAACACTTTATGATGTTTAGTGATATTTTGTTTTGTTGGATTAGGTTATTGCAGTAAATAAAGACAAACACCTTGTGATGTTTTGTTTTCCTGAAACAGATTATTGTAGTCGAGAAAACAAAACACAGCTGTAAAAGTATTCACCCTAAGCATAAACTAAAATTAAAGTTGATATACATACATATCTTTTTCTTCCCTTATTAATCTCTTCATATGGAGTCGGGGTGTTTCATGATCCTTCTCCATTAAAATACTGTCCGCTTGAATACAATCCTTTCAACTAATATACATATGTAGTTTTCTAATTAATAAAGCAATAAATAATTTGGAAATATTTTCAACAAAACCTTATTAATTAGATGACAGATTATATGAATAATTTGAAAATTCTAACCATTAAGTTATTGAAGAGAACTATTATGATTTACTTTATAACATATACAAGTAACTAAGTAAGAGATAAACTTACCCTCTAATTTGTATAACGCTTCAGCTTAGCTAAGATAAAGATAAAATTATTTGTGAATTGCAATCTGTTTTGTACTTCAACTTAGCTAAGGAAAAAAGGTATGTTAGTAATTACATCGTAACATGTAATACTTTAGTATGGCTGGGAAGGAGACAAAATTGTGTTTCCGTTATAATCAGCAACAAAATCTGGCTAAACATAAGAAATAGTTCATATTGGCTAAGACAGAAATAGAATCGTACTTACGTTGTAATCTGAAGCAGCTGGGTAAGAAACAACAATAAAGTTGTAACACTTCTGCTTGAGCAACAAAGATAAATCAAATCGTACTTACGTTGCAATTTGCAACAGTTCAACTTCACTGTAATATTTACATTAATGTCGTTAGCACCTTGATAGGAATGAACAGAAAGTTATAATACTTCTATATTATTCTCTGTAAGAACTGATCTTTGCTAAAAACGAAGGGAAAAACTTTGTTCATCAAGCAACAATTCAGTAAAGCATATGCTTTGAAAACAACGAGTTTCTGTTGATCAGTAGTATTTTCAATTTTATGATGTTACTGAACAAGATTACTTTGATCATCATGTATTATATTTTAACATAACTGATTAGGAGTGCGATACTTTGTGCGATTGAAAACAGTTTTTTCAGTAATAACATTATATTGTTTATCATTGATACCACTTACCATTGAAAACTCTCCTCCATTTTTTTTTCTGTTCATTCTCACAAGTTTCCTGCTTTATATACAACATTTTCATATGTCTCCACTAACGGCGCGTGCGTTATGACGATTATTAGTATGTTTGATTGTTTTACATTAAAACTTAGAAATAAATTTTACTTATCAATTAAAACTGTTTGAACTAAGTTTTTTCAGGTGGGAGGTAAGTTTACATTCTTACAACGCTAAATTCTGTTTGACTAAGTTTTTTCAGGTGGGAGGTAAGTTTACATTCTTACAACGCTAAATTCTGTTTGACTAAGTTTTTTCAGGTGGGAGGTAAGTTTACATTCTTACAACGCTAAATTCTGTTTGACTAAGTTTTTTCAGGTGGGAGGTAAGTTTACATTCTTACAACGCTAAATTCTGAAATCGATTCCCCGCGGTGAACACAGCAAGTAGTCCAATGTGGCTTTGTTTTAACGAAAAGGTATTTTCAGCATAAAACATTTCAATGAATTGAATGTATTGAGTGTTTAGACTGCTGAAATAGTAAGAATGTCATAGTTTGATTATAAATTATGCAAAAAACTCTTTTTTCACAATTAAATCGATAAAAAGTTTCATTGCGTGACAATTCCATCTGGACTTATGAGAACTGATATTTTTCAAACTGAAGTTCTCGGCAGATCATCGTGTAAGTTTTATTACGTATGTGAACATTGTTTTATGTAATACTAGCATTGTTGCCCCCCAGTGGCACAGCGGTATGTCTGCGGACTAACAATGCTAGAATCCGGGTTTCGATACCCGTGGAGGGCAGAGTACAGATAGCAGCGCATTGTGTAGCTTTGTGCTTAGCTACAAACAAATAAACAAACTAACATTGTTAAAAAATCATGTTTTCAACTCTTGGAATTTTCATGGATGAAAAACAACAAAAAAACGTTTTATTTTTTTACTTTGTTTAGCTAAATGCTTGACTGTTTTTGTGCTTTTCCATCGTTTCCGTTGAGGATAGAATTCCTTGGTAAGCATAAACAAAGGTGATGGTCTTTATAATCATTTCCTCTTTCTTCCCTCTAGTAATCTCTCTCAGGTGTCTTTCTTATTCATATTGTCTCTGTTTGTGTTTATTAAAACTGTGTTGTGTTTTTAGATGGGAAAAAGAAAATACATAAATACTACAAACCAAACTTCAAGCTAAGTTATTATGCTAACACGGAGCCATAAGAATATGGTAATATCCTCATGTCCAATTAAACTTACCAATACAAATGTAAATAAAAAGTTTTTAAAACAGAATGAAAGTAATTCGTAAGATAGAGACTTTGAAATGAAAAAAAGCTTGGAAAATGTCACTAAGGTTTACACATTGAAATATGTATTTAACGTAAAAGTACATGAAATTCGATTGTCAACAAATACGAAAGTTTTGGTTTTATTTATCATCTTAAGTATATGGTCCCCCTCCCCCTGTGGTTCGTTCAACGGTAAGTTCAATTCTAAAATTCGATGTTCGATCCTTATGGTAGCACAACTCAAGTAACCCATTGTACACCAATAGGGTGAAAAGTAAGTGTTTTTTCCATTTGCATTGAACAGAGAAGTTTAGTTCCAACTAACTAGGTGTGACAATAAGAAAATGATGACTACACTGGGATGGGCGGCAACTGCTTGTTGTAGAAAAAACACAAGTGTAGAGAACGACGTTTCGAAAGTTTTCCGTCTTTCTAGTATTACATGTATACCTAGTACTCTGTATTTTCTTTTTAGGGGTGAAAATTAAGTGTTTAATTTGCAGTTACATTTAACAGAAAATTTAGTTTAAACCTAACTTTGCTTATCAGTCAGTGAGAATCCAGTGGAATAAACTTGAGTTTTACTATAGATGTAAGAGAGCCCTCTGTTGGTGAATAATATAAATATAATATTACAAAATATTCTACTTCTTTAATTAAAATAGCTTAAAAGAGGTAATAGATAAGATATTTCCCATTGTTTACTAAAATTTTTAAATTAATCAATTGCGTATTGGCCTTTACTCGACAGTATTCCCATAATATGGATAAGATAATCTTTTTTATTCTTAGTATTGCTGCTCTACTTGCGTTACTTAAAACATTGGATGTAAGATTAATAACAGTCGTTAAAATAATATTAGAAACTAGCTGGATACCCGTTATCTTAGGATATGAAAG
>NW_013665891.1:105032-118741 GCF_000517525.1 Limulus polyphemus
ACATGGGCCCAAGAAATTTTCATGCTAAATTTGGTGAAAACCCATCAACAGGAGGTGGGGTAGTGGTAAATAACGCAAGAACGCCCAGAAAAACCGCAAAACTGAAAATATGTATGCATCGCCGCATGGATATGATGAACCTGCAAACAAACTTTGGTGAAGATCCACCCACACCCTGCGAAGTAGTTACATGAACATACAAAATACATTATTATTATTTTTATATAGATTAATACATAATGTCCTTCCTCTAGATTTTGTTATTTTCTAGACACCTCAATTAATACTATTTAACAAACAATTAAAAGAACTCCTTGTAAATATATTTGTGAGTCTTATAAACCCAGGATTTAGCAAATAAATTGGCAGCTTTGAATTTTATGAATCAACCAAATTTTTGCTGAACAGATAGCAATGTTTTCGGAATACTTAAGCTGCATGTGAGTTCTCATTCCTGTTTAAACGTGGCGCTACAATCGCCAACAAACTCATTATCAGCTCATGACTGTCAGTTTCATTCCGGCTTAATGTGAAATTAAAGCCAACGTCACTTTCATTCTTAACTCTTGTGTTTCAGTTTTCAACCCTGTTTACTCTAGACTCATATCACCATCTAGCCACCGTCATTAAATCCTGTATGTCTGTTTCGATGCAGTTTAATCAAGAAATACAATCAAACCCACTTTTAATCGTTAACTCCGAATACAATAAAATTCTAGTCGCTTCCGCTTCCTCTGTTGATTCTTCCTGCGTTTTCAGTTTTCTATCTGGTTAATCTAGGGTTACAGCCTCCATCATTTCCATGGTTAACTCCTGTGTGTCACTTTATATATACATAAACACACACAGGAGTTTTAAGTATATTATATATCGTCAGTTCGTTTCCATACATGTTACTAAAACAATTAAAATTTAATTTATTTTCTCTACAATTCATTAGTATTTACTATAAATCGAGTACATTCAGATTTATTGAAATAACATATTATTATTTGAAGTAGTTTATTCATTAAAATAATTATCTAACCTATATAAATGCCAGTGTGTGTCACGTCACGTCACGCTTGATTTCTCGAAATATGGAGAGTCATAAAAGCCAAAATGCATTTATCTATATAGAAACCTTATAAATGTAGTGAGTGTTGGGATCACCTAGCCTAAAGCCAAGTGAATAAGTTTTGTCATGAAAGTAAAAATATCGATTCAGTTTCAAACTTAAATCGCTTCTGAATTAAGCAATTTTCTGTTATATCACCAAAATATTTAATATAAAAAACGACTTTTTTCAACGGAGACACAAAGTTAAGAAATCAACAAATGTGTTTCCAGTTTTGTTGTCTGTACATTTCATTTTATACTTTCAGTACATAGACTAACAACAATACTGGGTTATACTATTGTTGTTGAGCAACATGACATCAAAGCCATTGTTGGAACGTAGTGTTACCAAAACGCACTACCTTTTCTATATATTAGAAGTTGTTAATCTAATTGATTTTTACCAATAATTATTCTATGAATACGCCACGAATTCATAGCATGAATGATCTTAATTTTGAATGGCTCACAAAGGAAATTACCGACATCTGACTGCCTCAACTGCCTCTTTGCTCGTCAATGAAATGTGAAGTTAGAGTATACTATGGGATGGCAGTGGTAGTACTTTCCCCGTCATTTTTGGCAGGCTATACGCTAGTATCTATCATAAAAACTCTTAGTTTTCTCTGTCCTGAAAATGTGCGCGAACCGTACAATCTAAATGCGCATGTCAACGGATGTAAACAAAAGGCGAATGTAAATATACTTTAGTAGACATTTTTGTACAACAACATATTAAAAGCTTAGTTTTTTAAAAATGTCTAACGTTAGGTCGTATAAAAAAATTACAAGTTTATTTATCGATAGTATTAAGTACGCCAACCTTTAGCCTTAACCAAACTAAAGCAAGAAAAAAAAAAAAAACAGACACAAGTTACAGTGTTAATTTATCTCTTTTTACAAAATAGGCCGTACTTAATAAAAGCTTAACTAATGTTAGGCTTAAGACAAGTGGACTTGTAGATTTCGATATCTACGATTAGACTTCTTTTGTATTGTGATAGAAATCCTGTATTTGAAGAAGAACTATGGCAATAAAGATATTACTTTGACCGCAAATACTAGTATATAAATAATATTTAAAATTGCCAATGTCTTTGTAAAATACCTTAAAACAAGTAAAGATTAATCCGCAAATAATGGTTTAGGATAACTATGGTTTCATAAAATGATAACAATTATATTCATTTTTTAACCAAATTTTTTAGATATTGTTTATAACTGTCAAATGCTACTGATAATATTCGTTGCATCAGGTTCGTACTTACATTACGCGTGACACTAAACACTGATTTATCTTCACCTTTTCAGTGCTTGAATAGTGTTCTAATAGCATTTAGTGTATTTTATTCTTCGCTATATTTATTCGCACACACTTACAAACAGTTCGTACCGAAGTGTTCCTCTTCATTTGGTCGTATGTGGTCACAAACAGTTTGTACCGAAGTGTTCCTCTTCATTTGGTCGTATATGGTCACAAACAGTTTGTACCGAAGTGTTCCTCTTCATTTGGTCGTGTATGGTCAAAAACAGTTCCGATACAAAAAATCACTTTTTCACACACAAGATAAATTTACCAGCGTGTATTTACTACTATCTATCTTAAAGTTGCTGTTCATAAATTTGAAAATACCACTGTTGATGCTGTCCCACGCTGGGACAACGGTAACTCTTCGGATTTACTCTGGTAAAATTAGGGGTTCGATTGTCCCCGGTGGACACAGCAGATAGCCCGATGTGGCTTTGCTATAAGAAAACACACTTTTGATGCTTTGCTGCCATCTCATGGTACCTTTCTGTGTGCAAGCTTATATTTAGTAAAATGCCGATTACTTTGGATGTAATGATCTACTGATTACTCCATTAATTTGCAAGAACAACTATGGTTTGATAAATGATAATAACTGTTTTTATTTTTTAACTTTCTATACAAATCTTAAAAGCTACTTTCATATATTAGAAAATATTACTTTGTTGAAACGTTGCTGCCATCTCATGGTACATTTCAGTGCAAACGTATATTTATTGATACTTCATCCGTTCTGTTCTAAGTTACTTGTAAATAAACTAGAATGCAATTTTTATTAAAATATAATTTTTTAAAAGTTTGAAGAAGTAAATTTCTTTTAGCAACAAGAAATTATGAGTTGTTTAAATTGGTATACTTTTAATAATAAATACAAAAAGGAAGAAATTAACGATTAATTTCTGACTGAAGCACTTAACATTTCGGGCTTAGAGAAATGAAATGTACAGTTTTATGTTTTTTTATGTGTGTTTACCATGTCTGACAAGAAAAATCTTAGTTTATTAATTAAACACTGCTAGAGTTATAGACTTCTAATTCCACTTCTTTAGTGGTTGATGAATAAGCAGTCATAGGTATGTAATAGAAGATCTAAAATACCTCTTCACTACGTTGTTGTGTCTAGAAAAAATATTATGGGTGTTGTTAAGACGGTTCTTCATCATATATGAAACCACACTACTCGTACAACTCTTCATCAGGTATGAGTCTTGATGAGTTGACAAAGCCTATTGCAGAACTATTTAATACCACCTTCTGTCTAAATACAATAGGTGGATATACCAATATTATCCACCTGTAATTTATTTCAAATAATAGATGGTGTAGGAAAGAGTGTAGAAATTTGTTGAGGGATTTTATAGCAATGTTTTCTTATTATTATCCCACATTTTTTGGTCATTACGTGTCTTTCGTGGAAACACTATTTGCCAGGTGTAGAACTAATTTCTCAATAAAACCTCGTACAGTAGCGGTAGTCTTCTTCATTGGTAAATTCCCACACATATTATTAGACATTATCTGTTTGAAGCAAAAAAAAAAAAAATGGTTCTAATATTTCTTCTTGTTACTACGTATCTCACGCCCCCAGTGACACAGCGGTATGTCTGCGAACTTACAACGCTAGAATCCGGGTTTCTATACCCGTGGTGGGCAGAGAACAGGTAGCCCATTGTGTAGCTTTGGGCTTAATTACAATCAAACGCATCTCACACTGCTGCAAGGACTTGGAAGATAAATAATAACACTAAATTTTTATATTTCAACTCTATGCTGAGGCGCCTGGTGGTGAGAAAAATCATTAAAATTACCTGTGACACAAATAATATCTCCTACTTAGACAAGGCTTGATACAACTCTTGCGCTTTAGTCTACCCCAAGTTTAACCTCGAGATCATTTTCCTTCCATTCGAAATTCCATTTACCCTTTATTTTACTAAGTCTTTCACCAAAATATAAAAACAGAATATATTCGTAGGTAATACAAGTATAGAGTTATTGCGAATTGTTAAGCTTTTGATTACGAATCACAATTAGATGCTTTCCAGGTAAAAGACATAAAATCTTGAATCAAATTAAGCATCTGAAAGAAAAAGACCCGTAACTATTGTAACTTTCAAGTTATCAATTGAATAGCGGTTTGTCTGTGGCAAACTTAATTGTCATGAAGAAATCTTAGGTTTCACCCATTAATATATATTTTTTCATTAATCAAAGAAGAACCTGCGGAATGCGGCCACATTAATTTTCCCATACTGGAAACAAAAAAAAAAAGGCAATTACAGAAAGACATTGTTTTCTTAATCATTTTGAAAAAATAACCCAAGAGATAGAAAAGAGCTTTAAACTATACTATTATTTTGTTTTTTGCTTGTTCGTTTTTTTAAAAGACTTAAAAAATAAAGACATTTGTAGATTTTAGAGAGAATGTAAAAGGAACCTGAACGCAGTCATTTCTCTTTCTCTTATTCGCCGACTTTTTTATTTAATTGAGAAAGAAGTCTTGTATAAGATTAGTTATTTGTTTTCTGCCACACATGCAGTATGCGTTAATTGTTTTCTGCCACACATGCAGTATGCGTTAATTGTGAGTCTCACACGTCGTTAGTTACATTTTGTAAAAAAAAAAATATTATACTTTTTGTTTTTTAAAAATATTTCAAGAATTATTTGGTAACATATCTTTTATATCTTTCTTATAGTTTTTATTGTGTTGTTGTATTTCTGGTGTTATTTGATAATTTCAATCATAATTATTTATCTGATGCTTCTAAACATTTCCTATTCTCTAATTCTATTTTTTTTATACGTCTGTCTTAAAGTTGATTTTCAGATTTATGATTAATGAATTTCTCACAGTGTCACAACGTAATTGAATTTAATATTTCCACTTAAACATTTTTTATAATTTTTCAGTTTCAATTTTAGTCAACGAATTAACAGAGCCTCTGGAATTACAGAAAAAGTGTCATAGAAATAAATTTAAAAATTATTTTGTTTTGTGTAGCTGTATCATCATAAGCAAAAACTTATATTGTATGTTATTTACTGACAATTATAAAATACAGATTCTATAGCTATAACAGTGTTAACTGATTGAAAAATAAACATTTCTGCTTAGACAAAGATGTCTAGAAAGTACATGTATATTAACATACATAAAAATAATAGAAGTTGTTCCTTTCCCGTTATAATGAGTTAAGATCAGCTGCTTAGCGGATCCACTTGTAGCTATGACATTAAAAAACTATGACACGACTATGGTGGTTGCTTGAATGTCTAACCACAAAATTCAAGTCTAATATCCTTAGAAGTACTGTGATTAAACAGCAGAAACTCTCTCAAAATGATGGTCTATTTTATCCTTTAAAACTAATACCTTTGTACAAAAGCAATATTGTTATACTTTTACCCTAGAGATGGCGGTGTGAAGTAAAATAGGATTTTTCTCAATATTGAACAAAATTACTATGCATTACTTAAAGTATATATCACTCGAAACCTCTTTCGAGATTTTGTTTCGTTTATCACATTTGTAGAATGAAAGAAAAAAAGATTGCTAGTTGAGTAGGAATGTTAAGAAGCGCAATCGGTTTTCCTGAAAATATGTATCGCCTTTCAATGTATTATTTTACCTAGACGCGCCCCAGTGGCTCAGCGTTAAGCCTGAAATTGAATAACGCTAAAAACTGGGTTTCGATCTGGTAGTGAGCATAGCACAGATAGTCCCTTGGGTAGCTTTGCGCTTACCAACAAAAACAATTTTAATTAAATACTTAAGCTAAGAGCTTACACAGAAGGTATCAACAGTTATATAAAAATGACGGTAAACAGAAACAATAAGAAATATTGATGGATGTAAAACATTTAAGTGTACAAATACTTCTTACAGTTTCAAGCTAAGTATCTATTAATAAATTGTGCTTTTCAGCTTCATTTTACTCTACTGGATACTGACAACCAAAGTTTCCCTGTAGGCATTAGGTCAGGTTGACTAGAACATAGACAAAACCCTAGTTAAAACGTTATTTAAAGTAGTATAATAGTTTTTGAATATTAAACAGCAGTTTACGTCAAACAAAGTGGAGTCGAAGTATCATAAGTCACGTTTTTTATCGGAAACTCGTAGACGATCAGTTAAAAAGAATTAACAGAAATATTAACAGCGGTACTTTAGTTTCATTACTCTATCCAGTCTAGATGATTTCATACTTGACTAGTTTCGGTCTTACGTACCAGTAGTCATACAGATACGTAGGTAAACAAAAAGTAGCCAGATTGGTCACTCGACTTAAACCAATGAGATGTAAAGTAAAATAAACAGAAAGATAAAAACAACAACTAGATAGTATTTAAGGTAAGTTTTACTCCAATGAATCTCATTTTCTATACCGATACATCGCATGACTGCTTTGAAGCATTCCAACGAATTTGGTGGCTGCTTGAGTGGGAAAATTTCGCACTTGGTTGCGCTGCTAATGAACTATCAGAAGATCTCTTTTAAACAGACACCACTCGCGTGGTTTGGTGGGAAAAGCTCAACAAACCATAAATCTAAAGAACTAGAAATCTTTATTTCTATTACAGTAATATACGTGGAAGATTCAGTTTTGCCACTGACGACTATGCAAGTTTTATGAAGGGCATAAAATTCCAAACGAGAACGTAAAGTAAAATGAATGGATATATGATTTTGTCCTTCTTGGCAGCTTTCGTAAAGCAAAGCTACAGTAAAATTACACTGACAGTAATTATCCGTACGTTTAGAGTTCATTGTAAATTTATTGGTTTCTATAGTGGCTCGAAGCTGGTTATAAACTATAAAATGAAATACCATAACAATATGCATGTTATAATGTTTCTAACTATATTAGTCATACAAAAAATATCACATTTCATGTTTGTATCAAAAGTCATTCTACATCATATACAGTCTTTCTGTCCGGTGTAATAAGTAGTTGTGAGAAACTGGCTGAGCCACTTTCAATGAAATTTGATAAAAGAGTTTGAAGAAATCCTCCAAAGATTGAATTTAAATATAGATGAAATGGGATGAATGGTTCGAATTTGGCAGCCATTTTTCTTTTATCGCCATAATTGTGCGAATGATGGGTTAAATGAGTGATGAGATCTTTAACAAAATACATTAAACCGACACCAAATGAAAGTGAATTTATTGCAGCGGGTAGTACGGGTAATTTTGCATCATAGAAACGGTTCGTGTGCTGTGGCTCCACGCTATAGTTATAAGACTATATTTTAAGCATTTCCGGGTACCTTTGCTACTATACTAAGTATTAAGAAATCTATAATGTTATCAATGCACGACTTATTCTTGAATGCCTGGTTTAACAACTGTCTCATTAAAGATGAACTAACACACGAATGCTCTTTCTTATAACTTTCAACGCAAATAAAGGAGAGCTTATCAAATGTAAGCATGTTCTTACATGAATTGAAGATTCAAGTCGAAGTTTTGACAGTTTTAAAGTTGTTACAACTTCTGTTATGTAAATTCGGAGTTCATGAAAGGAGACCGTAGGTACTTCTAGCTAGGGAAATGAATTTTATTCAATTTTCATTATCATTTCAGAATGATCGGCACTTTACACAGACCACTAATACATTTCAATATTTTGCAAAATAGAAAATGTAATATAATGTGGAAAGTCTTCATTATTTCCCTACAATTACCTAAAATTCACTAACTGGCACTTAGTTTTCAAAATGGAATAACATATAACACCTTAAAATCAACATTATTTTATTAATCATAAATAATAAATAAAATAGAGGTATCAAAAGGAAAGTGTCCGTAGAAAACGTAGCTGAAACAATGTGTATGGTATAGATTCAACTATTATAAAAGCAGTTCGGTTTTCGCATGTATTAATTTGTTCTTTAAGAACCTAACAATGTTCACCAATTTTTAGATCATTTCAGATGTTGAATTTATTTTATAAAACATTTTTTATCCCAATAATTACTATTTGTTTAGATTTTTTTCTGCACATCTTGTCACGTCTCGCTTGAGTGATTAAACGGGAAAATGCCAGGAATTTATATAATAGCTGTCCCTACAGGCAATCGAAAAACGTAAGTTACATCTGTTTAACTGGCATTCCAAGGTTGCATACTTTCGTGATGTGGTGGTAGTAGATCGATAGACAGAAAATCAAGTAATCAATTAAGTCGACTACATATATATATATGTTAGAAATTTTTCTTCCCTTTATTTATGTTATATACCACAGTCCAAAAATTAACTAGTTTCTATATTTATAGGTGGCGCTGTGTCATATCCTGTTGTTTAAAAATGTCATTTTGACGTAAGCGGCTTTCTGATAATCGTCAAAGAGTTAGGATTCAACTTTGTTATTTAGATTCAGTTATATATTTCATGGTATAGTAAAAATAAAAAGAGTAATAAGGTTCATATGTATACAAAGACAAAATCTGAAAATAATTGTAAAAGCAACGAACTTTCACGGAGATTCATAACCAAATAAACAAATCATAATACTGAATGTGAATTTGAATTATGCTTCAAATCTACTATAAGGGGTGTTAATTTAATTAACTATTCGTTATATTGTCATTTTTAAATATCATAGGTAAAAATTAATGGATACATGATTTTGTCCTTCTTGGCAGTTTTCTAAAAGGAAAGCTACAGCAAAATTACAGTGACAGTAATTATTCGTACATTTAGAGTTCATTATAAGTTTATTGGTTTCTATAGTGGCTCGAACTTGTTTATATACTATAGAGTGAAATAAACAGTTTAAACATATTACATCAAAAAGTTTATACAGTATATCCAAACCTTAGATGAAATATAATTAAATTTAATATTCTAGAAAAGGAAAAAATACATTTAAAAAAAAAACGCAGCCGCAAAACAAATATTCAACACCGGGGCACAATCATAGGGGGAGTCATTATGTATTGGTTTCTTGAGGTACCGGCGGAAGTAAGACCCAAATTGCGTTGGGGGTACACCGTTTATCCGACTTAACCTCAATTTCGCCGGTGCTTATAAAGAGAGAGAGAGAGAAAAGGAACAGCTGTGGGTGCTGAAGCCCATAACGTCCTACTTTTTTAACCACCTTTTGCTGTGAGCAGCTGTGTGTGTGCTGAAGCCCATAACGTCCTACATCTTAACCACCTTTCGCTGTGAGAAGCTGTAGGTGCTGAAGCCCATAACGTCCTACATTTTAATCACCTTTTGCTGTGAGCAGCTGTGTGTGTGCTGAAGCCCATATCGTCCTACATCTTAACCACCTTTCGCTATGAGCAATTGTGGGTGCTGAAGCCCATAACGTCCTACTTTTTAACCACCTTTCGCTGTGAGCAGCTGTGGGTGTGGAAGCCCATAACGTCCTACATCTTAACCACCTTTTGCTATGAGTAGCTGTGTGGGTGCTGAAGCCCATAACGTCCTACATCTTAACCACCTTTCGCTGTGAGCAACTGTGGGTGCTGAAGCCCATATCGTCCTACATCTTAACCACCTTTCGCTGTGAGCAACTGTGGGTGCTGAAGCCCATAACGTCCTACATTTTAACTACATTTCGCTGTGAGCAGCTGTGGGTGCTGAAGCCCATAACGTCCTACATTTTAACCACATTTCGCTGTCTGCAGCAAGAAGTGGGAAGGTGGCTGCTTACAAAAATAATGTATAAACAAATAGTAAGAAAAATAATTATTAGAATACAATACATCAATGTTTGAGACAGCAAAGCTGCCCTTGAAGTTGGCATTCCAGCCCCCATTGTGATGTTTGGACATAAATACCAGTTTGTATACCCACTACTTGTTTATAAGTATGCTTATCAAAATGAATATAATTATTATGTAAGCAAGAACTGAATGTGTTTTAATATTATTAGCAGTAAAAGTTTGACGTTCTACTTTCATGGTTAATTATATCTTTACCATTATGAAAATATATTTATAAATAATTTTACAAATCCGGAAATAGTTTCCTTAACTTATAGATATGTTGACGATTTTATTAGTATTAATAATCTAGTAATAAGTATTATATTGGTAACATATATCTTGCAGTTCTACAAATCTAGAACACCTCGATATCAAATACTGAAGCACTGAATGAAAACCATATAACCTGAGCGCTTTCGAAAGGTGGACCTTTTTTCTTCAGGGGCAAAATGGGAATGCATTATAGGGTTTTATTCATTTCTACAAGACTTCTCGAACCTACGTGTTTTTCTAACATTATGAAAATACTGAAGCATATTACTTAGGTTTAGATATTAAGATAATTAATAATTATAGTAATATTAATATCTGTGATAAGATTAATGATTTCACATTTGAAATATACAGACTTCCCTCACCAAATAGTAATGTTCTAACGGATGCCATACAGAGTATTTTACATTCACAATTTCTTAGATATTGCAAACTTTGTAGCTATATAGAATTTTTAATATCTAACAAAAATATATTAGTACAGAAGTTGATTTTCATTGGCTTTGATAGAAAAAACAAAAGTTTGAAATATTTTATAATAAATATAGAAAGTATTTGCATAAATTTGAAAATTATGGCGTAAATAAAATTATAATATAGACAATGGAGAATAATTTATAAAATTTATTGATGGGTGAGGAAATAATTAGAACTGCTTATTTGGACGTTTTTGTATAGTTGGACTAATATAAAACTATATATTCTCCATATAAAACTACTGTGGGATCTTTTTTACAACCTGCGAAGTGGTATTACTGGGGAGATCCAGATAGTAGCATGGAGGGGTGGAGGATGGGAGCTATACCAAAAGCAAAAGGTGGGGGTTTAGTAAGGTAGTACTTTAACATCTTGGTATTTATGTTTAAACATCATAATGGGGACTAGAATGCTGTCTCACTCATTGATGTATTGTTTTCTTCTTATTATATTTCTTTTTTAGTTTTTTTGTGAGAAACTACCTTCCCACTTCTGGCTGCAGACAGCAAAAGATGGTTAAGATGTGGGACGCTGTGGGCTTCAGCTCTTTTTCTAAGCGTGTGATGCCGGCGAAATTGAGGTTACACCGCATATTCGGTATACCCCCAACGCAATTTGGGTCTTACCTGCGACGGTACCTCAAACAAGCCAGCGCATGTTACATAATGACCCACTGACACCACTGGCTGAGATGCATCTCCATTCTTGTACAGATTCTCCACCATATTTCACTCTAGAAATTGTATATTGATTATAATACCATCCGCGTCTCCGCCATCGAGCAAACTGTCGTTGATTATTCCCAAATCTTTGATTCATCTGTAAAGAGCTCACGTTTCCAGGTCTGCTTATTACACTTTTTTGTGGTCTGATGATCATGCCAACGAACTGGTTTGATTACCTCTTCTCAGCAGTAGTTTTTTAGGAACTACGTGTCTATTGAGACCACTTCGAGCTAACTTGTATTAATTTTTTTGGGGGGTAGCATTTACATCTATATTTACAGGAAGGTCGTTAGCAGAATTTGTATTCGACTATCATCTGTAATGTAAGAAACGTACACTGCGGTACTTAACATTACTTCTGGAGAATTTCGGTTTTCTAACACGACCACTTCTGTTATTAGCAGTGTCAATTTCAGGTACTCTTTTCAGAGTTTTACATCTAGATTATTATGAAACATGGTGTCTTGCCGGGATTTCTCGCTGATCAGCCAAAACTTTGATTTATATCTACTTAAAATCAAATACATAATTAAAATGCAACGATTCATATTTACACAATTAAAAGTTTAATATTTGTAGCTGTCAACGGTTTTCACTTAAAAACACAGTGTTTATGAAGCGAAAGCCATTGACGGCTATAAATATTAAACTTTTAACTGTGTAAATGTGGACTGTTAAATTTTAATTATCTATTTGATTTTAAACATTACACAACTGCCGATCATTTATACTCATAACAACTTGTCAAGCGGTATTTCAGTCCTGAGAAGATGGATGGACTCGCCACACTACTGCTGCTGGGCATAGTATTGCCTGTACTTTCATAAGCTTTATATTAATGTGGCTCCTCCTAATTGATAGGAAGAACCCAATTACAAGATAAACTATTAGGACGTGATTGTATTCTGGTGCGGTTCATTTTCATACGGTAAAGATATAACTTTCACTAGTGTTTGCCTTTTATATAATCTTTTTTAACCACAGTTTCCATAATTACTTCAAATGCTGTATACACCACAAACAGACAGGAACAATCTTACATACGTATTGGGTTAAAAAAGTTGTTTAAGATCGAGTTTTAGTCAGTATAATGATTTGCATAGTCAAGTTAATTGATAACAATAATATATGTGTGTGTATGTATTGATCTATATATATATAGAATAGTTGGTGTTTTTAGGGCAAAGCTAGCTCAAGGAATCGAATCGCGAATTTTAGCGTTGTTAATCCCTAAACTTACTCCACTGGGAGATCAAAACATAGTGAGATATCACTTCTACAACGTAAGCAATAATGTAAGTTTGGCAATAGTCCTATTTCCAGGATAAAGCAATAGCGATTTTGAATTAATGCTACAATGAAGATCGAAACCAACAATAGCTTGATCATCTCTGTCTATATTTCTAGTTGCATACCTTTGCTGTTTATTTGACCACAATATTTGTATTATTGTTTATACTAGTTCTTTATTCCTATGTTACTAAACTCTAGTGTTTAATGAAGTAAAGTATTTGAATTATTTTTGTCCACGTTTGTTGTTCTAAAAGTGAAGCATTATCACCAACAATATTCCAACTACAAATATATTCAAATTACATATACAGCCAATCAATTAATCTTATTTGAGATGATACTGGCCCTATCTGATAATATTTTTAATATGACATTAACAAAAGTAATAAATAAAACCAAATGTCCAATAATTAAGTGTTTAAGCCAAAATTATGCTATTTATTTCGTTAATAATTTTATGGTTCTCCATAGTTATAGTTCCTTTATCTATGTCTATTGATACTTTGTTGTATTATGTGCCAACAATACTTAGTATATTTTCTGTATATGGATACAAATATGTTAGTTAAATAAAAACGTCCCCCCCCCAGTGGCATAGCGGTATGTTTGCGGACTTACAACGATAGAATCCGGGTTTCGATACCCGTGGTGGGCAGAGCACAGATAGCCCATTGTGTAGCTTTGTGCTTAATTACAAACAAACAAACAAATAAAAACGTAAGGCATACAAAAATATTAATATACATATACAGAAAATATACTAAATACTTTCTGTATATGTATATAAATATTTTTGTATGCCTTACGTTTTT
>NW_013665891.1:119591-124156 GCF_000517525.1 Limulus polyphemus
TAAAAACGTAAGGCATACAAAAATATTTATATACATATACAGAAAGTATTTAGTATATTTTCTGTATATGTATATTAATATTTTTGTATGCCTTACGTTTTTATTCAACTAACATATTTTTATCTTTCCATGTTTCTATATCTAATTTCTTTCCTTCGTTAACTTGACGTTTAGTTAGCTAATTATCTGTACTTTTGTTTTTATATGTGTTGTTTCATTACCTTGGTATTTATTTTACCACAACAATCCTGGTTTAACACATCATAAATGGTTTTTGTTTTTCAATAAACGTTTGTGTTTTTCTACGTTGTGAACGCTGGTTTTCTAAGTCGTATAGCGATATTTTTCAGTATGTGTTGGTCACTTTCATGGCTGGCTTGCAATACAATTTTGGGTTACTGTTCGTATGGCTAAATGATACTGCATTCCAACATTGCCGATGTAGGTGGGATGAAGGTTTTAAAACTTTAATGTATTTGTGTCTCTGCTGAAGCGGTGGATCCACTATTATACACTTAAGATCAACTTCCATAGATAATCCATCTGACTATAAGAGGTCTGTGAGATTGTATTTGGTTCAAGAAAAGGTCCATAAAGAAATAAAAAGGGTGAAACAGCTGATATAGATAAGTGGTATGACAAATAGAGCATTATCAATGTGAAAGAATGATGGGATGGTTTGATAATATTAATGCAACTATAATAAAAACAAGCATCTTCATGTGTAAAAGAATGGCATTGTGATAATTTTCTTAAAGATACTAAGAGAACTAACACCTTTTTAATACGAAGTCATAGCATTAAATTCATAATATTCTTAGATACACTTACAAACACTTTTGTTATCAACCAAAAGCTAGTTCTTAAATCCTGAACAAAACACCAATTTCTCATCCACATAGATGAGACATCTCTCCCATTGCAGACCATATCATGCGAGCTTTATCAATGGCATCTATTTAATAACTGGATGGTATGATGCAGAATCTATACATTCCATCTCAAATTCTAAAACTTTGACCAACACTCAATGTTCATTTGTACATGCCACTAGCTGAAAAAAACTGTACACGTGTGACAATTGAAATGTATCAGTTCATGTTACATTATTTACTAACCTGATTACCACATAGAACTTTGAGGTCTCGTTTGTTTTCTTTACAATCACTACTAAAAGAAACAAACACCTATTCTATTTCTGCACTAACAAATACTTGGTGATTTTAGGAAAACTGTACAGAGGTTGTTTTGTCCCCATCTTTCATTAAGTCTAATTTGTTTTACGCTGGCAGCTATCCGGTTTCACAAATACAATTAACTTTCCCAGCAGCTTACTGAGTTCTTGTAATTTTACATTTACGAGTATGTTTGCATGACCCCTAATGAACACTTGCAGATTCTATGTTTGTTATGTAGTTTCAGCTTTTTCTTCTTCACCACTGTGCTAATAATCATTCCAGCTGGTAACTGAATAACAAATAAATTTACAAATCAACACCATAATATATTTTGCATTTGGAAACATAACGATCCATCCAAATACAACTTGAGTTCTTCGTCAAAGATGGTACATTTCATGCATTAGTACCATTACCATAGAAATTCATGAAACATTATTTGTTCAATGAAAGGAACGTTAACTTCTTTCACATGAACTCATGTAATCATCTGATTTTCGTACCTCTATCAGCATGCACCAAACCATATAGAATCCGATAAAAACTTAGTTTGCCACCACATCTTTGAGCACATTCAAACTGTTGAGACTATCATCTCTCATAGTGTTGGTCAAATCCAAATTGAGCTTCATTAGTTTAACCTAAACAGAACTGCATCAACTAACAATTGCAATGTATCATATCCTTGTTGCCTCATAGTTGGCTGGAACTAAACATACTGACTTTACTTTTGTACGACAGAATATGGTATTTTCTTATTCAGTGTATAGCCAACCTGTAATTAAAGTAGATGCTTCATCCTTAATGGTAAAGCGCTTTCTGGATTGTCACTGTGATTGTTATAACGCTTATTAATCGGGAACTTCAGATACTTTACCAAATACGTTTATAGATCGGTGGACAACTCGGCATGTGGCCAGCGAAGAACAAAAAACACAGAGATACTAGCTAGCTCCCTGTTAAGTGAATTGTATCTACATCTATTCAAAATTTATTCATTCATCGTGAATCTTCGATAAGAAATCAAGGAAGTTTCAGACCAGATCGAAGACTAAATATTGTTTGTAAGTTTGTAAAACTTTTGTACACAGATCATTATTTGTAATAACCGTAATTGTAAATTGTATTACTGTTTATATATCGAAATATATTTGTATTAAAAAACTGTGTGTAACAATTTTGTTGGCAAGTATCATAAATTGGATACATATTGACACTTATTAAATTTCTAAATCTAAATTATCATTTAATTCAGTTTCAAGCTGTTCGAAATTATAATACGTTACATAATAAATTGGAAGCTCGTCCGGGATAAATTGTAATACGCAACAATGGTGGTACAGCCTTGGTAATAGGCTAAGTGAAACTCTGTTTTACTTGTTTGTAACCAGTTATCTTGAACTACAACACTTGGAGCGTTCGATTTATCACAAGCTTTTTTTTTCCTCTTTGGTATCGTGTTTCACTGCTGTTGTCATAGAAAAATTTTAGTTAGAGACAAAATGTTTCTTTTATATATTTCTCAGGCATATGAATGCATATGCAGCTCTTTTCGAGTTTTGAACGTGAATCAATAGCAAACAATGCCATCTTGTTCAAAACTCAGCTATGACAGTGTCCCAGTTGCTCTTTATCCAAATGCTGCATGACATCAAGTTCTAGACATTCAAAATTCTTCATCAACCCTTACATTGTTTATCCCTGAGATGACACTGAAGTGTTCCAATCATTATAGAAACAACTTATAAAATAGGCCAAATTATCTTTTTTGACACCTTTAAGGTTTGGCAGTTTTACAATTTCGTGAAATTCTAACGTATACATAAACACAAACATTAAGTTACTAGATTGTATTAATGATAAGCTGAAAATATTTTAATTGAAAAGTGTACGTAGATCAACCATGAATTAAATAAAATGATACACAAATATATCTCAATAAAACAAGAACACTTTTATCTAACACGACAACAAGGTATAATGTAAATCTTTAGAATCTGAAAAGTTTCTATCAATAGTAAAACTTTCTCTTCTTATCTGAATTAACTATTTGTTGTGGATATTGGACTCTATTACAAAACCACTATCACAATGACTTTGATTAGATAACTTGGCAGGATGAAGACAAAAGCAGCTATAAATAACTTTGCTTAGAACTGAATTAAATTCTGAATAGTCCCAATAGTAAAAATGAGAAGCCAGAAATTCCAATGTCCCTGTATTTACATATAAACAACGTAATAAATTATTCAGTAAGCTTTCCAAGTACAAGAATAGACTTTTCAATGTGAAACATCAGCACATTTCAAGATTGAGTCAATTTTTTCGATTGCAAGATATATATATATATATATATATAAATATTAGTTGTATTTTGTGGCTCTTCACAGTTTAGCAATGTCGATATATGTACATTTTTCCTTTGAAAGAGCTGCCACATAATACGTAGCATAAATCTATTGGTAGTTACAACGATTTGTTTGAATGATCGGGAAGTCATTGGGAATCATATTTGTAAGTGTTAAACATCTCACTTGTGGCACTATACGCTGGTACATTTGTATGTACAAGTAATCTGGAAAATGATACCTACATAATCACATTAATGTAAATAATAATAACTCTGGAATCTTTAAGTTTGCAGATATGGCAACATATTGATAAAACTACTGAAAACAAATAATCTTTTACATGGAAGGCTCGTAACACAATTACATTAATGATAAATCATAAGAAAAATTAAATCTTTGAAAGTTAGTGGTTCATTATATTGAAAAAAAATAGTGAAAAGAAACATTTTTGGACGTGAAATGGTCTTAAGAAAATTATACTGATATAACTAGTAAGAAACCAAGGTTTTTGCATGTGAGTTGAATTGAACACTAGATGAAAATCCCAAGGGTTTCACCGACAGGCACTAACTCACCCCTTGCATAGAAGTTGGCATCCTTATAGTAAGTAGATTTTGTTTTAGAGCAAAGCTACTACAGCATACTGATTTTGTGATCAGCCTAATGTCTGTATATTGACAAATTGATTCATCATATTTCGTTTTCTTAGCTTTACCATGTGGTGCTTTGTCTTCTAGCAATCTCATTCACTCTATATCGATAAAAACCTTTTACAATTGCTACTTTCACCTTACTAGGGCAGACGAAGTCGATATTCTATTAACACAGTTTTGCTGATATAATAAAAGGGCTTTTCTTGCGAGCTTGTCTGCTTTGTAGTTTAGCATTAGCCCTGCATAATAAGACACATACATCCAGGTGATAGTTTCACCATGTAGTTGCTTTGCTTACTTCCATCCACCCCTGGTGACCATCGACTATAGATTATATGCTGTACTGCTTGTGAGTCAGTTGCAATTGGCCCGGCATGACCAGG
>NW_013665891.1:125162-141050 GCF_000517525.1 Limulus polyphemus
CCCTCGTGTAGCTTTGCGCGAAATTCAAAACAAACAAACAAACAGTTGCAATTATGTTTTTTTTTGTGGCACTGAGTATTTGTGGTGCATTCCTTCCAGCAATCCAGAGAATAGCTTACTTTATGTCTTCTAGATTTATCCTCGTTCTATTTCTGAGAAGCTTGAATGCTCTACCAGTCTTATGCAGAATGTTGTTGCTCCACGAGACGATGAATTTCCAACCAGATCTCTTACTATATTTGGTGTAGGAACCCTCTGTGGCGATTATGGCAGGTGATTTTATACCAGGTCTTTAATAATTAAATAGGTGTTTACAGGTATTTTATGCTTCATCCTCAGCCCAGACTCTGCATTTTCTGTTTAGGCTGATTTACACAGAGTCCACTGGTGCTAAATGTTTATTCCACACAGAGATATATGGTTTTTGGTTTGTTTGAAATTAAGCACAAAGCTACACAATTTACTATCTGTGTTCTGTCCACCGTGGGTATCGAAACCCGGTTTCTAGCGTTGTAAGTCCGCAGACATACTGCTGTGCCACTGGGAAGGCCAGTAGTGGCTGTACAGCATCAGTCCATATATAACTGTCCCCCTGAAGTGCTTTTAGACAAGTTACTGCTTGCTTGGTATTTGCAGTGCTGTTATGGAGCTGGGATTTTCTAAATAAAAAGAGTAGTTGCTCAATGATAGATTGGATGATCTCTACACAGCTAGGTCCGAGTGATGAATTTTGCTTGTAAGAACTGTTGTTGTTAGTACATAATCCAGAATGAAACAGATAATAATTTGGTTAAGCATAAGTAGGTGAAGTTTTGATTTCTATTTTCTGCTACAACTTTCACTGCATTGACGTTTTTGGTAACTCTGGTTATCATGGTGTTAATATAAATGGAAAGTTGGGCACTCTATTAAAAGTTACTCTCAAATGCTTCAGTGTTTCTACCAGAGGAATGGCAGTGCCCACAAAGGATGATGATGGTTTGTCCTAATCAGAGTATCTGTTGTTGAGTGTGGCTTTGGCAGGTTTCATGACTATTCCTGTGTCATTGAACCATTTCCTCACCTTACTAAGGGTTGGCTGTATCTTTATTTCTGTTTCACCCCAGCACCTCTGCTGTACTACACTATGTGGTCAACTAAGGTAGTAAATGAAATCTATTTGGATTGTCAAGATGGACTAGATCCATGGTGTAGATGTTCAAAGGGACAGGCGAGAGTGGTGATCCTTGTGGAAGGCCAGTTTTGATGGTGATTTAGTTTGATTGCAAGCTTCATAAAGTATCTTCTAGCAGTTATTGTAGCTAAGATACATCTTACACATGGTATACTGAAGTACATTCTGACCATTTTGTGAGCAAGAACAGATAGCTAGACTCTATTGTAGGCATCTTCGAGATGTTAGTCTACTGTCAAGGTTTTCTGAAACCTTCCCATTTATGAACTGCAAATGCAGCAGGATTGATCCAGGTTTCCTTTCCACTTTAATAACCACCTAATGATGACGCTAGTAGTAGTTCAATCTGATTTGGAAGCCTTTTAGTTACAAACATATCAGGGATTTTGGCACTGATGTTTTGTAGGATGATGATTTGGTGACACTTAAGATAAGAACGATACTTAATAGGTTTGAGTAAGGGTTTGATAAAAGATATCGGTCCATATATTTCATAAATGCTACCTACTGCTCACGTACATAGATACTGAAACATTAACTTCAACAATTTATTTTCTGTAAACGTTTTAAACGTAGTGATTCTTACACAATACGGACCTGGAGTTCCATCTTTACATGTATTTATGGCTTCAATATCTGTAAGTAGTTGTAGCTGAGATAAGAACTGGTGTAGTTTTACCTCTCTTACATGTCCCCATTGTCCCACCGGTTAATGTAACTGTGCATGAAGTCTTTCGTTTTCAGTGGTGCAGGATGAAGTATTGACAGTTCCGTGTTTTGGTTTCCGTGCCTCTCAAGCTTGTTGAAGTATCAGAATTAAGTTCTTGCAAGATTGGGCTTTTTCATTGAATTTTATGTCACGTGATTTGATATTTTGAAGAAGCACGGGTTCTATTCTCTGCGATACCTGCTTCCTCTTCCCAGGTTTCGTCGTGCATTATCCATACAAACTTAGCATGGGGTTTCATTGCCTGTTTCCCAGGCTTTATCAGTAAATGAAAGGGTCGTATGACAATTATTATGATTAAAGTATTAATAAGCAAACTCTATACAATTATAGTGATAAAAATCGTACGAAATAAACACCTTTGAACGTGGAAGGGTCGTAATAAAACTATATTGATGAACATAGTAACAAATAGACGCCTTGTAATATGAAAGGTCTTTACCCAAATATACTGATGAAAAGAGTCGTAATACAATTATATTTATGATAACTGTAAGAAACAAATATATTCCGATGTAAAGTGTTCGTCATTCAATTTTATTTATCAAAATATCAATAAAATAAACACATGAGTATGATAAGAGAGGTTCTCTTTCGAGCTTGATAGCTTTGCCGTTTAGCTTTACTTTAGCATAATTTGACACATACATTCAGGTAAGATAGTACATTATGTTCACGAAAAAATAGTAAGAAAACATAAATATTCGAGTTTGAAAGGCTGACGTTATTATTTTTATTATTGGGGATGAAAAGAAAACTAGCCTTGCTTTAAACGTATACCCTTAAAACCTCTTTAAAACAAAATTATTAACAAATAGAAAGTAATGACTTGCTATATGGCAGTCCATGCAATGAATTCTGCCTAGATGTTTGTATTTTTATCGTGAACTAATTCAAATGTGTTCTGTTCTTCCCTCCTGCTCTGAAAACAATTTGTTAGGATAACCTGATTATTTGATTTGCCTTGTTCGCATTCAGTGTCCCTAGACAGTTTTTTTTTTCTTTTAGTCTTCGCTTCCATTGGTGCATTTCGTTATTTAATTTTAGTTTGGTATTTTCTTTCATCATTTTTTCTTTCTTCTTCTTCTCTATCTTTATTTCAAAGATTTTCACAAAAGATTATCTTTTTTATTTACCGAATTGAATTTCCATATTCAGATTACAAATTTAGTCCTAGTACACTTCTTTAGATAAACAGAAAAAAGAAAACTTCTCACACTAATTGCATATCGAACAGATATTTCGAAAGAAAAAAAAACAATTTAATAGTTCTGTTAGCGTTTGCTTTAATTTGTTTGGAAAGAATAAAATGTTTAAATCACCTGAATGATTATGCTAAATTTAACAAGAGGCCTTTTCTGATGTCTAAGTTTGCATAAGCTTGCTAAAGTAATAATTGTAAAATGCAATTTGCATTAAAATAAAGCAAAATCTTGTTTAAAATTGTGTATTATATTATCAGACATTTAAATTTTTTATATCGCCCGTGAGAAAACTTCCAGTAAGTAAATCAAACAAATGAGTTTGTAGCTTTAATTTAAATAAATCATGCTCTACTAAAGATGTTTACAGAAGACATTATTACTTAGTGCATAAAATAATTTATGCGAAACAAATATTTTCCTTCATCGTCAAAAATTAATGTGAGTTACGTTTCGGCTTCAATTCTAAGATGCGTAGAAAGGGGTCTCTTTGACCCAGTCAACAATATAAATTTGTGTATATCTTATTACCCATGAATTGTAGTGTTAAGCCAACATCAGATACGACTGAATGAAACATGATTTAACATCTCGTATATTTGAACCAACACACCGATCACCTGTACTCCAGCGACCAATAGCCACCTAACAAAAGTATACTAAATATTGGAAATGAAACTCCCATGAATATAATACAAGAAAAATAGCTAGAGACTACTATTTTAAACAATATTTCTTGCTATTTGAAAAAACATGCACGTGTATAATTTATAATGCATCTTAAACTAAGATAATTCATTGGTTTTTAGTATTCGTATTCCCAATCCAGGATTTTTTGAACGAAAAATTGTTTAGGTTTGTTTGAAGTTAAGCACAAATCAACATAATGGGCTATCTGTGCTCTGCCCACCACGGGTATCGAAACCCGGATTCTAGCGTTGTAAGTCCGCAGACATGCCGCTGTGCCACTGGGGGGTTAGCGTTTAGATAGTAGACACATTAAAATAAAATAGACTATTATTTCGAGAGATGAAAATAAAAGAAAACTCCAACCACTCGGCCTTATAAATCATAATAATCGAAATTAAAACATCAGTCATCAGAACTTAGAGAGAAACAGACGTAACTGTTATTATTTCTAACGTATTGTTTGGGTAGAGAATCTGAAAACTCCATATTTTAACTGTTAGTAAGTTGTCAAACATAGCGTAACTAATAATCGAAACTAATTAATTTTATCAACAAAATTAGCTTCTGCTGTAGCGAATTGAAGCGTTATGTTTATAGACGTTACTTTACGCTTTAATAGTAATTGAAACTATAAACAAATTTACAATCAGGATATAAAATATGCCCCTATAAAGAAGCGATTTGTTTTTTCTTCTGTTTCCATTGTATTAATGGTTGCATTTAGGAAAAAGAAAATCGGTTATATTTGTAATATATATATATATATTGATAAACTTAGACACATAAAAGCTGGACATCATTAATAAAATCCACTCAAATATAAGAACACGCTCGTAAAATTTTGGCTTTTATAGGTATTTTATGATAAAATGGGAAGATTGTCTTACTATACATATATGTAATTCTGGTTACAGCCGTGCAGAGTATAGGAAAATCACTTACACTTTTCTACAGTTTTCAAGTTCAATCACATAGTGTTTACACTCAGGGTTAGTGCACATATTTTTTTCATGATTTTATTTTGTTTTCTTCAATGGTACAAGCAATTTAATGTAACGATATTAGGAGCTTATTGTGTCAAAAAAACATGTAAAAACTGGGCGCCTCCCAGTAGCACAGCGGTATGTCTACGGACTTACAACGCTAGGATTCGGGTTTCGATACCCGTGGTGGGCAGAGCACAGATAGCCCATTGTGTAGCTTTGTGCTTAACTTCAAAAACAAAAAACAAAACAAACAAAAACTGGGCTGGGTGTGGCTTTTTGTTAGCGTGCGCAGATCGTGAATCCGAATATTAGGATTCACGACTCATTTCCACAAAAACGCGCTAATGGATGCGCTGTAAGAATGATAGTCAAATCCCTCTTTTCGATCAGACAATAATATCTTGAGAGTTGGAGTTGGATATTGTTCTTTAGATGCCTTCCCTCTAGTCTGTCAGTTCAGACTCAGGGACGATAATGCGCAAACGTGGTACATTTTATATATTGTTGGTCTACATCTTGTTACAACGGTGTAACAACCAGGTAGGATATATTATATAATGATGTTTACAACATCTAAAACTTCAGAATTTCAGTAGTAACAAATTACTAAAATTGTATTATAATTATTTGATTATTATTAAACACAAATATACCCAATCGGCTATCTGTGTTGATATCAATTCACTTTTAACCTACACAATTATGAAACAGCGATTACCTATAGTATCAGATAGACAAATTTGAAACTCCATTTTTTCGTGTTCTGCTCTTATTTTTTTAGAAACGACTTACGGTAGCTCAGTAAGCCCAAATTCGGGTCTCAATCATCGCAGTGGGCAAAATACATTTAGTCCATTTTGCATATTTTTGATTAACAACTAAGCAAAAGAAACTAAACATTTTATTTTCAAGTAACTAGGATGGAGGTGAATTAATTCACTATGTACGAAGTAAGTTGAGTTGTTTCTATTACATTTAAAGTTGAAAATTTCACGTTTATGGTTGTGTTCATTGTGTCCTTGAGTTATATCCACTTGTAAAAACACTCAAATAATAAAATTCGCAATCTAACTGGGAAATAGAACCAAAGTTCTGGCCGAAAGTTAACACGCTGCAACGGAGAGTGATGACATAATTTTACAATTAATTTAGTTCAATTATATAGATCCGGTGCTTGCTAATATATCAATGAATTGTGTTGCCAAAAAATATTTCCTCTATATAAAATTCTGTCTTTTAATATTACGTAAGTTGCGTGGGTGAATTTCCATGAGATTTTTTTTTCACAGATTTTAATATTTTTGAACTCTCTACACCCCTGTATGAAGTTCACTTAGGAAGAATAAGCCTGATGATTGTTTGTTTGTTTGTTTTGAATTTCGCACAAAGCTACACGAGGGCTATCTGCGTTAGCCGTCCCTAATTTAATAGTGTAAGACTAGAGGGAAGGTAGCTAGTCATCACCACCCACCGCCAACTCTTGGGATACTCTTTTACCAACGAATAGTGGGATTGACCGTCACATTATAACGCCCCCACGGCTGAAAGGGCGAGCATGTTTGGTGGGACGGGGATTCGAACCCGCGACCCGCAGATTGTGAGTCGAGTGCCCTAACCACCTGGCCATACTAAGCTGATGATAAAAATGATATTTTGAAATGTTGTTGCTTAGAAAAGCAATGAAGCTTATCTAACCAGTATTTTGAAGAAAAAACTAATACAGATTTATATATTAATTATAAATCAGTTAATTACGTTTGGATTAAAATGTTCCTTCTCAAGTATAATTTAAAAACTACATATATTAGGTATAATACTCATCAAAACTCATTTTTTTTAAAGTATAAAACAACTCTGTTTAAATTTAATAGTTTTTTCACCAAATTCAGTTAACAGACCTTTAGAACTGCAAAACATTACCGATAAAAATGTAAATGTTACTAAACAGATTGTTTAATTTGTGATTTTGTATATTCGTTGTTTATCTCAAACCTTGAAAATATTTTTAATAGATGGCAGTAAGAGTTCACACTTTCTCAAGAACTTTATACATATATATTTTTATTTGTCACTAATTAAATTTTTTATCGTCAAAGGTGTTCGAACAAAACGATAAAAAAGATGCAGCTTATAAAATAAAATATCCAGCTTACCATACATTTTATGTTGGAGAAATGGAGAAAAAAATTATATTAGGTTAAAATAGAATTTAACCTTCATCTTATGTTGGTATGTTTGTTGTTTAACACAATGGACTTCCTGTGATCTACTAACTGTGGTTATATCGGATCCTGATTTTTAACGGTATAAGTCCTCTAACTTATCACTGAGCCAATGTTTAGGTCTTTGGATATTATATTCTTCTCGGTCAAAGATCGAATTTTAAGAATGAAAGTAGCTTATGTATTATTCTGGAGCTTATTTTGTACTATTAATTCAGAATATGAACTTAAGACTAAGCTAAATCTCCTGAACTAGCTGAACCTTTTGACATATTATTGGGATTAGGGTAAAATATATCGACAACAGAGAAGGTCCTATCTAATGAATCTAATCTCTATACGTTTTTGTTTTATGACATTGTATACTTCTAGTTAGACTGATATCTGTCCCAGTGATTTAACAGTAAGCTTAAGGTTTCATAATGCTAAAATTCGGGGCTAGATCCCAACAGTGGGCACAAACAGTTAATTCTACAGCTTTGTGTTTAACAAAAAACAAAAGTTGTACAAGTGTATTAAATTAGTTGAATATTTTAATATGTTGCTTTTAGTTCAGTGCGTTGCTTATTGTGAATTTCCTGCTGTGGCTCAGAGAAAAATGTAAGGATAATAACACTAAAAATCGGGTTTCGACACCCGCGGTAGACAGAGCACAGATAGCCCATTGTGTAACTATGTGTTTAGTAACAAGTAAAAAACATCGCTGTGATCAGATGTTAGTGATAGTACAATAACGAAAACAAATAAGATTGTGATAATACAATAACCAAAACAAATAAGATTGTGATAATACAATAACCAAAACAAGTAAGATTGTGATAATACAATAACCAAAACAAGTAAGATTGTGATGTAGATTTTAAAAATACAACAGATAATAGTAATAGAATCCCAATTTTAAAATGTAGCGATTGGTTGTTGTTGTTTTTTGCGATGCATCTAATTCCACAAGAAAAAGTCATACAAACTTTGATTGTTAAAAAAAGCAGATGAATCAACTTTATATACGTTTTTTTAATGTGCTAATAGGATTTAAGTTTCGGATTGGATTCGTTTAGAAGAGAAGCGGCTCAGTACACACAATCAGAAATATTTCACAAGTTCTTTTGTGACCAAGTTTAGATTATATTTTCATATAAGACTAGATTTGTTGGTTTTAGTATTTTCCAAAATTTTGTAGTTCTATAACATTTACAAAGAAAGTGGAGAACTTTTTTTATTTAACTGATTTCAGAATTTGTTTAAACGTGTTTATAAGCCTAAATTCAACAATAGCAACTGGCAATAATAAACAAGTTTTCAGAGCTGCTCTTGTGAGTATATAAACACATACAGTTTTGTTTTTCTGTTTCAAAAGAAAAATATTTGATTAGATTAATAAGATCAGTTTGGGATAAATATTATCCTCTATCGTAAGGAAAGTATAGTTTTATGGTTTTGTTTGAATTTCGCCCAAAGCTACACGAGGGCTATCTGCGCTAGCCGATCATAAGTTAGCAGTGAAAGACTAAAGGGAAGGCAGCTAGTCATCACCAACCACCGCCAACTCTTGGGCTACTCTTTTACCAACGAATAGTGGAATTGACCGACACATTTTACGCCCCCACGGCTGAAAGGGCGAATATGTTTGGTGGGACGGGGATTCGAACCCGCGACCCTCAGATTGCGAGTTAAGCGCCTTAATCACCTGGCCCTATATTAAATGCCAGGCCTTATATTTTTATGAAAATAAATATTTTAAGGTTTTTTATTTATTTAAAATTGCATGAAGTAGTTCTTGGTTATAAATCATAAAATCAAGTGCCGAGATTTTTATCATTTAGTTAAAGTTATTGACTCTACAGAAGACTTTTCACTAACAGGGGAGTATTTCTGAAATTAATATTTAACACATGTCTACTTTTTTTTTTGTGTCGAAATATATATTTTGTGTTGATTTTCTCGAAGAGTTTCAAGCTAGTCATGTTTATGCATATCTTGACGCTGTCTGGAATATGACAGTCAAAACAGATGTGATCATGTGTAAACCTATATTTTAAAGAGGCTCATATTATTCTATAATTAGTTCGGAGTATCAAGTAATAATTTCTATCAACTGATTATATGAATATATATATTTATGCATATATAGTCTTTATCATTGTGACCTGCAACAATGTGCACTGTTACCAGTCATACATAGCATTTATCATTATAACCTGCAATACTGCGTATTATTAGTAGCCAGACATACTTGAAACTACGCACTGTTAAAGGATTCCAGAATTATGAAATCATTGTTACAACTAACATAAACTCCAACATGATATTGGTAAGATATTGTTTTTTAAACTCGACTTTATGTAATTTCAAAATATCTTTAAGTATTGATCTTCAAGTCTTTTTCCAAGTTTTAGGATTTTTAATGCTCACATGGTAATTGTTAATTGTAATATGTTTGAAATCAAGCTGTCTTTTAACTGGTATGTATTTGAGTTAATGTGTCGGGAAATAATAATTAACGTCAGTCATTTCATTTCTGTATCAGTAAACACAAGGAATGAAAATTTATCACACTAATTGGTTTAAATATGGTGATTTCCATATAGCATTTCTAACAAAAATAGATATATCTCGTCACAGATGGATTGTCTAAGTCAAAGATGTGGCAGTTATACACACGAAGAGAATAAGTCGGTAAAGGACTAGAAATCATTCTTACACGTCTAAAATGTTCGTGTGTTTTATTTTGGAGCATTTCACTGCAAAGTTCTTGCCCATGTATCAGTCAAACAATTTTGGAAGAGAAATATAATGTTAATATAGTTATCCACATCAATTTAGGAAAAATAGAAAATGTTCGTTGAATTCAATTTTGTTTGTCTGGCAAACTGAAAATTGTTGATGAAATAAAGTAAACGTTTCTAGAACATTCTCTTTGTTTCCATCGATTTTTTTATGTTATTCTGTATAACAATATCATTTTTATATTGTATTATTTTCTACTCTTTATATAATACTTCTTTTTTTCCAATGTATTTCTTACTTAACATAGGCTGAGTATAGCATTATCCTTGTTATAGTTTTCTCTGTTACTTTCTATAGTTTTAATTTTCTTTTTTTTTCTGTACAGTTTTGCAAAGACAGTGTTGTGATGTACTTCATCTGTTACACAGTTTCCTGTTACGTCTTCTCTGCTGAGTGTTTTTCGTTTTATTCTCTCACTTAGTACCCTGTCTGCTATTCGAAATGTTCTGGTTGGATTCTCTTAGCACCGTGTTCTTTGTCTCATTAAACTTGGATAAGTCAAGAGTCAAATCCTTCCCATGCCGAGATGACACACAGGATCCAGTGCTGAATGCCGGCTTAATTGGCACAAATGGGTTAGAATGGTAACACATTAAATATAGATAAGTATATTCTCAATAGTGCTCTTTCTTACGTGTCCTTTGTTACTGTGTCACATTCTTACTGTTAGAGTCCTTTGTTGAGAAGTTTTTCTGTAACAATGTTTCGCATTGCATTCTATTTGTTGCTGAGTTGCCTGTTAGTTTCTCACATTAGAGTTATTTCTGTTACATTTGCTCTTTTATAATCTCTTAGTGAGGAGTTCACTGTTACATTCGCTGAGTTACAGTGATTTCTTAAAGTTTTTTTTCTCTTTCTCTCTTTCTTAAAGCGTTTTCTGTTGCAATGCTCGTGTTTCAGGCATTTTTTAAATGTGTTAATTTTACTGATTGCAGTTGCAATAATTTTGATAGATTATTTATGTCATGGGTACTTCATTACCCTCTTTTAATTAGTGGCCTATGTGACTTTGTTTTGTTTTTTACAATGTCTTTTGTTACAGTTTTTTCTTTTATAGAGTTGCATTGCTATATATGTTACAGCTAATTTATAAGAATCTTACAATTACATTCACCTTGTCTCTAGCATGCTCAACAAAAATAAATTTCTCTCATCTTCTATTGCAATGTAGACATTTTTATTCTAACATTTCGGCATTAAGTTTACATTAGGCAACTGCAGAGCTTAGAGTAGAATAGAATGGTGTATATGTATATTTTGTTACAAGTTACAGCTTTTACAGTAAGTAAGACTTGTATTTAGAACAGGTATGATCTCACCAGTGATCGAAAACGTCGTACCTGTTCTAAAAACAAATCTTACTTACTGTAAAAGCTGTAACATATAATAAGATATACTTAATCAGTAAGTAAACTAAAAACGAAACTATTGTATGTGTATTATTTGCGTCTTTACCGTAAATAATATGTTAAGTATATCAGAATCGACTTTTACAATAACATTGCATTCGTTAAATGGTATTACTTCATTTTATTAATGACCTAAATTACAATATCTTCTGTAGTGATCTCCGTTATAGTAAATTTGTTTAATGTTTTCTTTTACATCTTTGTTTGTATGTTTTTTGTTCTACTGCAGTTTCTCCATTACAATGATTTATATTACAATCATTTCCTAACTGTACTTCCTGTTCGGGTCGTCCCTTAAAATACTCCTTGTTGTCGTTTTTCTCGAACATTGCTTTCTGTTACAGTATTTCCCTAACAGGGCAATCTTTACAGCATGCTCTTTATAATGTGTTCTGGTACAGTCTTTATGGTAGGGTGTGCTCTGTACCAGTCTCTTTTTTACAGTTTAATATGTTACAGTCTCTCTGTTATGACGCTTCCTGCTTCTTCCTTACATCGTCCTCGGTTTACATTTTCACTCTTTTTTAATGTGTTTTATGTGTTGTTCGTTGTCTAAGAAGGTTCTTATAGATAGATAGGTGGAACTATAAACGATTCACAGACATTATATACATCGTAAATGTGTATATATATATTATTTTTATCTAACATTACGAAGATTGTATTTGTCTTGCGCGAATATCAAAGAATTAATTATTTGATTTAATTATCATAATATAGCAATTTCATGTAATTTTCTTAAAGAAAAAACATGCTCTTACATAAAGAAGCATTTTTCGGAAGAAGGCACTCACCTTCGCATTAATGAGGTATGATTAGGTTAAAACAATAATACATTGTATTCATAGCATTCAAAGTAATTTTTAACGCAATAAGAAAAAAATAAGAGTAGTAAAGTTCTTCGAAATAATTAATAGCGCTGTTTTCACGTTACAATAGATTAAAGATTCAGTTGAATATCTCAGAGATTTATAATATTTCTATTATTACAATTATCACTAGATGTACTTGCGCAGGATCCCCGAAAATGTTCTGTTTCAAGAGTAAATTAAACCAAAATTTAGAGTAACAAATATTTTTATTTCTTGCTTTTGAAGTTCATATGCCGTGCTGTGCTATAGTATACAAAGTGTATGATTCTTCTCGTGATTCATAGTATGCGCACGTTTAGAGTCCCTTACATGACGTCATTTTAGCATCTACTGACTAACTGACAGACAAAACAGTAATATATAGTGGTGCTAGTGGTTAAACCAGGTGACCCCCCAGGCGGCCTTAGGCCCCCTTTCGGGCAAATTACTTAAAATTAGCATTATTATTAAAATTTCAAGTATCTCAGAGATTTATGATATTGTATTATTCTTTAAAGCATCACACATATCAGATATTTAGCTTCTAAAAGATCAAAATAAATAATGTTACTTATAAAACAATTATTAAACTTCAACACATAAATTTGCAATAATAATATAACTAAACAGTAAGAGTCTCATACAAATTTTAATGACGAAAACAACTATCCATATAGCTTGTTTAAAGTAAAAAATGACCAAAGTTGACAGAAAAATGAAAAATATTGCCTTATATCAAATAGACAAAACTGTAAAATAACTGGAAGAAAAAAATTTAAATATGCTAAAAATCATATGATGAGAAAAGAATAAAAGAACGTTTGCTACAAAATAATGTAAAGAAATTACCACTTTGGACCTGAAGGAATAGTAATGTTGGGTAGTTCGACTGGGAAACCATTCACTGACGTAAAAGGCGATGTAAGCAGCAATAAATCGAACTAAATATGGACGAATTTATTTTATTATTCGACGTTTATTCATTAGCCATAGCTTCTAAATTCATGAAAGTGATTTAATACAATATACAGGATTTTCAATATTTAATATTTTGCTTAGTACAAATGACTAGGATATGGGTCTTGCAAGGCTAAATATTTTACTGCTACTTTCCACAGCGTTTTCTTTGCTCAGTTATTGTACTAAATCCGTATGACGTACGTGAATAAGGAGAAGGTTAAAACATCAAAACGTTTAGTAGAGTATCATAAATAATAATTTCTGTATTTTTATTTCATCATGAGTAACGCAAATTTTGTATAAAATCAGCTTTTGATCTCGGAAGTGCTTGAAACATACTGCTACTGTGTTATCTATTGAATTTCACATCTTAACAGAAGTGCGATGTATCATGCGTTATCTTAGCATAGCAAGTTTTTTCTATAATTCTTTAGCAAAGCTACACAATGGGCTATGTGAACTCTGTCAAGCGTGAGGAATCGAACCCCAGAGTTTAGCATTGTAAATATGTAAACTTACCACTGACCCACCAGATGACAACAGCTAGTGGTTGCTGTGCTAGTAGTGATAATACAGTTAGAGCTCTTCTGATAATAAGCGATAGAGTAGAAAACGAATTTGTGATCTGATAGAAAGATGACAGAATCAATGATTCAATTATTATTATTATTATTTGCTTTCATCAAATTATAGCAAAGCTTAAAACCCTTTTCTAGGAGGAATCTGAAGCCTAACAGACTTTGAAAGTAATATGACCTTATTTTAATTTGGATTTAGACGCCAATGATTCAACGGCAAGTTTGTGGGCTTATAACGCTAAAATCAGGTATCAATATTCGCGGTAGACAGATCACAGATAACAAAATTAAATACCTTAATTTAACAGACAAGAGAAATAAAAATATTTTTAATGCCATGCAAACAAATTAATAACCACCTTTAGTCAAAAGACGATACAAATAAACTAAACGTATTTACATTTGATGACGAGGAACCCACGTAGGTTAGCAATAAAGATTTTTTTAATATTATCCATTCAAGCCGTCTCCAAGCTTTTATAAATTAGACGCATCTTTTCCACTATAAAACATATTTATAACCATCTATATTCCATTGTACATAGATCAGAGCTAAAACGTGCTAATTTGTGTCTTGTTGTCCACTAGCATATAAAACAATTCACAGCAATCCTGGAACCTAAATGAACTGCACAGGCTTTGTTTAATTAATCGGGCATCACCCAAGCTAACATGAATTCTAAGTATTCGTTTATTAATAAGATAGAAGAGCTGTATAAATAGTAAGTTAGTCTTCTTGATCCTGGAACGGGTCATGCAACAACGGCATCATCAACACAAGACCAGTAAAGCAATTCACATTAGCTTCCTGTCAAAATAAGTTGAAACAGCTCCAGCTAAATAAAGTAGAAAAACTCACAAAAGAATATGTAGCAAAATCACAATAACGTAAAATTAAAGAAAATTGAAAATATATTATTTGGTGAAATAAAAAAGAACTCTAACGCTAAAGACAAGGATTTCTAACTTCTAGGCAAAGAGCATGCCAAACAGACATACGCAATACAAAATGATCCATGTGATAAATCTGTAAAAGTAGCAGGTACACATACAAAGTGTGCGTCGTAAAAATTTACTCTATAAAATCACAAACATACACACACACATGCAAATATATATCTGTGTGTGTAAATGTATATATATATGTGTGCTTTCAAAGAGGCATTTAAATATTACAAGATAGCAACTTTAAGATAACCGAAGATCTCTTCAATTCTTTTACAAGGACAGAACCCATCGTTGCTTAAATATTAATACAAATAAAGTAAAAGTACCTTCTATAATACTATATGACTAATCTTATTTAAAAACCTTTATTCATCAAATGATATAAATAAACAAAACACCTCTTAAAACACTATATAAAAATAAACCTAGTAGCAAACAGCGAGAGAATCCAGCTGATGAATCAGTGCATTCTAATCATTGTACTTTTGTGTTTTATGACATAGCATACTCCCAGTTAGACTGGTTAGCCATGTTAATAATTGTTTTTATTTTCAATTCTGATCTATGTATCTTGCTTTGAATTTATTGATAATGATGGTCTATTTGCAGCTTGATCAATATTACAGATACTTTGGCATCTGCTGTAATCCTGAACTTCAACATAATTTAGTTTTGTTGTATCGCCAATGAGTTTGAAGTTCTCATCCACAAGTGGTTATCTAGCTTTCCTTGTGACCTTTTAGGTGAGTCGGTGTGTACTAATTGCGATCGTTTTTTCTGAAGACTATGCTGTTTACATGTCTTCTGTGGATTTTGAAAGATATTTTTAAAATGGAGAAAAGGGTGTGTGTGTGTCTATAATTTCCTTTCTTCTTATTACAGCTGTTTCTAATGTTAATTTTATTTTTTCTTGCAAGTGTTCGGGATATGCATTGTCCAGAAAAGTTGTAACGATACGTTTTTTTCCTTCATATTTGGATCTTCTGCATTACAGTGGAGCACAGTCAACCTGTGACATTTGTCTTTATAAGTTTGGGATGAGCTGCCTTTTAGTCGAGATATTTAAAAGTATGTGTGTGTGTTTCCCGAGTTATGTGTCTGGGTAACCATCGTGTCTAGGAATGTAAGCTAATTAATTATTTTTATTTCTATCATGACTTGTAAACAATATAAACAACTTGATAGCCACCGTTGTTGAATAAACTGATCTTCTAACACAATATAAACAACTTGATAGCCACCGTTGTTGAATAAACCGATCTTCTAACACAATATAAACAACTTGATAGCCACCGTTGTTGAATAAACCGATCTTCTAAAACAATATAAACAACTTGATAGCCACCGTTGTTGA
>NW_013665891.1:141935-176547 GCF_000517525.1 Limulus polyphemus
CGTGGTGGGCAGAGCACAGATAGCCCATTGTGTAGCTTTGTGCTTAATTACAAACAAACAATTAACCTACTGTAATATCAGTGAGTCTCAAATTAAATAATATTGGTGAAAAATATAAAAAAAAACCTAAGTTAACCTTGCTTATAAAGCTTTCAAGCAGGAACTGATATGTTTTGTATTTGTATTTTGTTTTTGTGGGAAGCTACTAAGGCTACCTGCAGCCGTCTCTAATTTTGAACTACTGACCAAAGAAAAGGCATCCAGTTAGCAGCCACCTACCATCCACACTAAGGCTTGACTGTCAGTTTTATAACATACCTACAGATTTAAGAGCACGGAATAATTTGGTATATCGCAGGGATTCGAACCCGGTTCGTCAGCTCCGAAATATAGAGCTCTGTTATAATAACTTGTTTTTTAAAAGTAACTAGAAAATACTGGTACTATATGCAATAGCTTATGTTTCAATATTTATTAACTTGTGTTTATAAAGTACGCAGTTTAGGTTTAAAATGGTAAACTTTTTCGAATATTAGCCATCAACTTATTAAGATGATTGTCTAATCATATTTAAGTATATTTTATCATTGAACTTGCGAACCTATTAGACAAGATAATTTACCAGTTATATACGTCCGTGTTTTACATCAAGTCAGGTTTAGTATCCTTGATTACAATGGGATTAATTAATGTGAAATATGCTAAGCTGAGAAACTTAAGGGTGTGGGGTTTAAAACACAGACATATATAAACTTAAGAAACTTGTTAGGTGTAAAATGCTTACATTTTTTGTTACATTCTGCATATTTGACAAACTGGAGAATACTTATAAAAGAAACGCTGTGGAATCGTTTCTGTCATGATTTTCTGTAATTCAAGACAAAAGCGTGATAAACTCAGAAACGTTAAAACAAATCGTTCAAAACTGACAAAGCCAAAAATGTCATGTTTTTAAAATAGATTTCAGGATTTGAACAATATAGTGTCGGGGAAGTATAGTTTATAAACTAACAAATTTGCCAGATTTCCAGCCTATAAGCCATAACTTGTCCTTGTGGTATGTCAATATATATACACTACTAGTCTAATAAATTTATGAGAAATAATTCTTATAATTGAAAGGTTGTTACTTAAGTGCTATGTTTTCAATTTTACAAAATACGTAACTAACGGTAAGCCTTAATCACGCGTACTTACACACACTATTAATCTTATACAGTAATATAAATTGTCAAAACTGCCGTAACATGAACAATTCATTAAATTTCATGACAGTTTTGAGACCAAGAGATGTGCCATGCTAATCTCCTTTTATTTATATCAAATTATATTTCTCCGCTTTTACTATTGTCATCAAACCTAGATTGCAGTGTAACGTATTTCAAGTCTTAAATTATTTTTTGTTGAAAATCCTTTTGACATTCGCAATATATAATTTCAACTGGGATTCTAAGGAAATGTAATGTGGATTGCCCAAGAAAATCAATCCCCAAGTAGTAGTTTGGAACAGCGTGGTAAGGAATTAAGTTTCGGTTTGCATGTTGTTATGATGTGCTTAATTCAATATAACTGTGATGAAGTATACGTAGTATATATTGAAAGTATAAATCTATTAGGTTTATCAGCTAGATTCGAACATATTTTATAAGTAGAAATGCAAATAACCAATAAAAGTGCTCGAGTATTAATAATAATTAAAACAGTGTATTTCTAAGAAAAGTGAAATACCGTGTTTATGTATTTCCAGTTAATTGTTGTTTTACGAGAATTTAAAGCCTAACCGAAAGTTCTCTTTAATCGGCCATTAAATTCTAATATTAATTAAGTCTACTTAGTCAAGCATGTTGAAGTTATTAAAATGTTTTGGTAAAACATTGTTTGCTGTTGCTCTCTATCAAATGTTTCTAGTGAAACGATATTTCTATCAAATGTTCAGTCAAGAATTATTTTGTTTTATTAGGCATCAACATTTTTTGGATAACTTTATATTATATTAAATGCTAATACAGATTACAGTGAAAATGCTTTTTTTGTGTAAGTGATCATTAAAAGTGATAGAACAATGCATTATAATCACGTTTACAATGATGGTGCCTAACGGATGAAACAATACTTTAATCAAAAGCTAACACTAATTTACTAATTTTGATATTAGTTATGGATGTAACTATTAAAGGCTATACTGAAGTCAATAAGGGAGAAAACTTATACCACAGAGAATGGTAAATGATGAACAGATTTGTTTAATGTTCACAGCGTCTCGAGCCGGGATGTCCTCCCTCTCATAATTCTAAACATGAGAAAAGTTGACTATTGTACAACATTTAGAAAACGAAATGAATATCACTTTGACATAGCTTAAGAAAACAAATCAATTATAAATTATGTAAATGGAAAGGTACTTCTTTAATATCTTGCTCGATAAACTTGCATTATTCTTATTTACCTAAAGATAGTTACATTAATTACAAAATATAAACTTAATTTCATGAGTAATCATTATAACAGGCATATCTTTTATACGTTTGAAATAAATTGCATATATATATTTAAAAGCCTTTATCACAATAAGCGTTCAAGTGTTAATATTTAGTTGACAATTTGAGTACTTTTATTTTAATGAAACTTGGTGAAAACAGTTTTATGCAAATAACTTTATATCAGTATATGCTTATCCTATAATAGGATTGTTTACAGATTAATTGTAAGCCATCTGGTGGCTCAGCGATAAGTGTGAGGACTGGCGACGCTAAAAATCGGGCTTCTATACATGCAGCGAACGAAGCACGGATAGTCTATCGTGTAGCGTTGTGCTCAAAAACAAGCAAACAGCTTGTATACTTGGCTAACATAAAAGCGTAAACACCCCAAATTGTTTAATAAGCAAATTAGAATAGAGAACTTAATACATCTCTAAAGTTCGACAATTATCTGGTTACATGCGTTATTTGAAATGAATGTTTCCTTTCAGAGTTCAATGAGTTAGATAATCTGTGCGATTTATTACGTTGTATAGTGTTAATATTACCTTGAAAAACTATATACAGTTCCAAATAAACCTGTGTTAAATGTAAAGAAAAGGTTTTTAACATGGGAAGTTTATCTACAAGTGACTGCCAATAAATACATGTTTATTATAGAGATTGTTTCATCTGTAATGAAAGTATCAGAATGTGTATCTACAGAATTGAAATTTTCTGTTACCGCATCGTGTTGTTTCATGTGTATGGAATCCTACATACAACCACTTGCATTGTTTTACTTTGTTTAAGGTAATTTTTGCGACTTTGCATCGATTTGTAATGTTAGCACCGTCTTTTGAACACCTCCAGTTTTCAGCGTGTATTTATACTTATGATTCTTGATGAATATTGAACTATGATATTGTTTCAAGATGGTGTTGGCTATTATGTCGTAAAAATATTATTTATGCTAGTCTGAAGATCTGCATCCTGTCATATTTTGAATTGTTAAAGCTTTTACTTTTTATGGAAATATAAAACATGGAAAAGGTAACCACTGATAAAATCTACACTAATCCTATAACCACTCTATGGGTAACCACTGACAAAATCTACACTAATCTCATGAGCACTCTATGTATCAGCGAATAAAATCACAAGATGCTGAATAAAGCCAATCGCATGATAACACATTAAAAATTAAGTTATACAATGAATTCTAGAAAGTTTTATAACTATGGTTTCAATAACTTTTCTCACGTTGCTTACTGAGTGGTTTGTAAAGAAGCTCAAAATGAACTAACGTTACAACATGATTAATTTAAGCCGTTGAAATATAGACGTGTGGAGTGTTAAGTGAAGTGTAAACTTGAAAGTAGTGGGCACATTCAGGACCACGTAATCTTGAATTGAAAAAACAAAAAACAACAGATATAAGCCCTAATTGTTTAATATTCAACATCTAATCAATGGTATGACAAGTCGTACTCCAGCCGTGGTAAGAAAAGTGCGACGTCTTATAACGAACACAAAACTTAGTGGCAAATGTCGTCCACATGCCCCAGGCAACAGCACGCAACATAATCAAAAAGGATTTCCGCCTAAAATGAGGCCCATAGTGTCAGATTTCACCAAAATATGGCTTCCATTCATACTCCTCGTTCAATGGTCGTGTGTCTAAAGCAGCTCGAAAATAAAGTAGCTCGTCAAGTCGCTGGACGAAGCGCCTAACGATTTATGTTTATTGGACTACTGAAACCGGCGCTGGGAAACCGTCACCAAGGAGAAATGGTGTGCTTTGGACATAACAGTTTTATAATAGAGCCTGGAAAGTATGCTGCAGGACTATTGTCAAGATTCACAGATATTAGACAGAGCATGACCGTCCGTGGCGGCATGAACTGTAACAACGTGGTGAGCTTCAGGATCATTAAGAATACAACCTTATATAGTTGTGATACTTTTCACTGCAGTCTCAAAATACTTAACCAGCGTTCACTATTCATGGCCATTTCTTATAACATGGAGATACACACAATATTGATTTGATTCAAATATACTAAGCTTCAAAGACGTTTTAAAACCCTTATAATGTATTCACAAATTGGATTTTTTAGTCCACTTTGATAATGATTTTAATTCTTTCTCTTTCTCTTTTTCTTGCCTTAATTTTAACTCCATGTTATGTATTTTATCTCATCAAATTTTCAGTTATTATACACTCCAAAGTTTTGTTTTCATACTTTGAAAATCAAAGCTAAAAAAAGTTTATAATAGCTCTTGAAAAGTTATTCGGGAAAGTTTATAAAGTTTCATTCCAAAATCTTTTCATTTCTTATAATAAAAACCATTAATTGTCATATTAAATGTTTTAATTCCTTATCAATTCTCACACCACGGCTCTTACTTTTCTCAACATGTGATTTATCGTCAGTACCATAGCTTATTTTTCTTCCCTTTAGAGTTTTTTTTTCAACTTAAAAATATAACTTTTTAATGATTAGTGGCATGTTAAAGTGCAATGCTATTAAGCTACTACTTATGTATATGAACTGGATTTCTGCTTTTGAATAGTATACCAGTAACAAATATTGAATTTTTTGACATTTTTTTGCACTTAAAGAGACAAATTACAAGTCTTTTATCACTTTTGCTTTTGTTGCGAAGTTTGAAACACAGTTCAAACTTAACTTTTGAAGTTCAACTGCAATTTCTTTAAAAAAAAATTCAACATATGCAATCATCATAAAAAATTCATTGCTCCATCTAAAAAATTACAGACGTTTGTGACACGTACATTAATCTAAGATATGATTTGTCGAAATACGGGTCATTTTGTCAGGAAAGTTCAGTTTTCTTTATTTATTTATTTTTGGAATTTATCTTGAGGAGTTGATGAATTTTATTTTAAAATGGAATATTTTTTGTTAGAGAAATGTTTGCTTCATCAACCCTGAAGCCTTTCAGAGTAATGATACCATCCATCCTTCAAAGATTCGATGCGTATGCAAAGACATTTGCCTTATTACGATTGACTAGCAGTTAGAAGAAATAACAAAAGTCCGTTTCCTCATCTCAATATACTTTATGAAATCTAGAATGGTGCGCATATCCAGGGAACAAGAACTACAAAAAGTTTTAAGCACTTTTCTCTTCCAGACTCCAACTAGACACAAGTTTGAATGTCTACTCATCTAAAGATGATGATACGTTCCATAAAGCGTTTCCTACATATATTTGCTATAGCATCAAGATCTTAGGAGTATATTATGTTAATGGTTTGCTTTTCGTATGAAGTAAAGCTTGTCAAACACGTCTTACTTCGTGAGTAATAGTCATGTATACTTTCAGAACAATTTTGCTTATACTTGTAAATTACAGATTACTCTGGATATGAAAAGAAAGAAGCTGACTTCACATCTAGGCTAAACGATTACGAAAGAAAGAAATATTATAGAAAGTAATAATACCTTATTCTACTGACTGTCATCAGTTGGTTTAAAGTATGTTTTAACATAAAAAACAAAAACAGGGCAATATAGTATAACCCTCGAACATATCTTAAAATCTAAAATGTTACTTTTCGTAGATCACACACTGTTAATTAACTTTTGAATTTCCATTTGGTTAACAATGGATTTTTCAAAGAAAACCAACGAAAGAAAAATATACGTTACCCCGTTAACGACCATTTCTTGAAGGATTTGTTTTGTTTGTAATTAAGCACAAAGCTACACCACGGGTATCGAAACTCGGATTCTAGCGTTGTAAGTCCGCAGACATACCGCTCTGCCAATGGGGGGCTTCTTAAAGGAATGATTTTGTTTTTATTTGCACAATTTCATAGCAGCGGTTTCTACTAAACATCTCTCTTAACATTTGAAGTATTTTTATCTGATAAATATGGAGCATAAACTGTGTTATCTAGATTGTTAAACAACAACAAAATGTTTTAAAAAATAGGAAACAAATTCATAAACATCGATATACTTTAATTTATCCTTAGTTTAACAAATTATAGTCAAGAAAGTTATATTTTTTTGCACAGTAAAAAATTAAAGTCTTACTAAAATCCAAACATTTCTGCCTTTCCGAGCATCTAACATAAATTTCAAATGCAGTTTCTTCAGGAAGAAATTTTTCTTAGAAAAATGAACATTAACTGGACCACAGCAGACCTCATTGTGTCCTAGAATAGAAAGGAAACAAAAGGAAGGCCCTGGGAAGCTGGAATGATAGATGAAACGTATACATTTCATCTTTACTGGAGTGTTAGGTTCCATATGTCAAACGTCGACTTTGACCTAAATCCTATATTTTTTCTATAGATGCGAAATGACCTGCTCTGTTAGACATAAGGATAAAAGACTCAGACATTCCTTTGTAAGTGGTTATGCGTTTGTCTGCTGTAGAAGACTTTTCCAGCCACGCAAATCTAAGAAGCTCCGGGCACCAATAAAGATTTTTAGATTTCAATTCAGGTCTTTTTTTGTTTCTTTGTTTCAAAAGATGTTTCTAACGCTACACGGCATTACAAAAGCTCTGATGCTGGAAATCTATTATTAAATTTAAACACAGGAAACTATTATGCAATACAATTTCTTCGCAAATACAATAAGTTGGTTAAATCTATTTCTATTTCTGGATTAACTTTCCCAATAGGAGTAAGTAAATATACTGTCGTCAAATTGCGTTATACAATTTTAACAATAATCCATCATTTTAAAATAATTTAATTAATTGTTTTAGATTTTAAATGCACAGCTCATCTGTTAAAGAATGCTAAATTTTAGTTCAATGTTTGTTATCTTTAACAAACTTTGAAAATTTAAAGTTTCTGTTTTGTGTTTACTAGAGTAGAAAAAAATTGTTCGGGTAAAAGCTTAAAGTATGCTAAAACTTTAATAAGAACTCCGGATGTATTAAAGTATTTTAAATCAACATAAACTTTGCAAAACAGCCTCGAGAGATTTAACCTCTGTCTGGTAGACCAAATATAATTAGAAAAATTAACTATTTAATCACAAAACATTTTGTGTCATTTCTTGAGCTAGAAGTAGTGAAGGTAGCACACCTTCTTATAGTGAGTTGTTATTTAATTATACAGGAATACAAATTCAAATAACTTGATTCCAGTTTCCTTTAATTCGAGAAAACGTGAAATAAGGCATTCTTGTTACGAATGGGGTTTTGGAAACAAAAATCGATCTTCATTTAAGAGTCTTTAATCAATTATTTTCTATACAAATCAATTATAGCTATTTATCTTCCACTTAAGAACCTTTCTTCAAATAATGTTGCCAATTAAAATCTTAATCATTATATCATATACTTACGTAGAAATTAAGCAATAAATGTTCGTTTTCGAGGTATAATAAAATGTGTTTGATTGGAATACTACTGTATGTAACTTTTGCATTATATGGTGAATAAAGTTCTTGAGCGATGATCGTGGAACATTGGAATAGGGGTTGTATTGTTTGTTTGTTTTAACATAAAGCTACATAATAGGCTATCTGCGATAATAGTAATAAGTGTAAGATTTAATACTGCTAATGTTGAAAAAATATTGTCATTATGACACATAAAAATGCTACACAACAAAACTTGATAACTTAGATTACATCTAAAATATATATTTTGTTAGTGGCGGCTGACTGCTTTAACTTGGAACACAATTTCGTGAAACAATGAATCTCGTTATACGAAAATTACGGAGCTACTTTCTTTGTTAAGCCAAACATTATTGAAATATTATGTCTTCTTTTGTGCAGCATACACGGAAAACTTTGACACGTCTATGTATAATGTACTGTTCTATCTTTATGCTCGTTGAAAATAAAAATTTTATGGTTTGCCTACGTGGGACAAGCAACGCTCGAAGAGAACGTAACAAACTGCAGTTTTATTATATCTTACTTCCCCAAACTATTGATTTTTTTTAAAGGGACAAAGACAATTACGCGTAATTTTTTGTCAAAATATGCAACACATCTCGCAACACGTGGTTAACACGTGGCTTAACTCAATAAACTTAATGTTGTCATCATGCAGATTGTAATTTATCTATCTATTTATCTGTGTGTGTGCTATGAAAACGATTGTTCCCCTTCTAAGAATAGCTTAATTCAGCGACTTGAAGCGAAGATTAGAAATAGTTATATAAATGGGTCGTTAAAAAGCAACTGGCGTAAAGTCCGAGCGTGGCGAAATATTTTAAAACCATAGTTCAACAAAAAAGTGACGTGATTGACGATGAGTATAAGCCTAATGTTTTCCACATGCTTCTCACGCTCTGATTGACGTAGTCCTCCTCTCTGTTCAATAATTTAACTATCGTAACTTTCAATGTATCATTAGAAACGCTCTGCACAACATGTTTCTAATTAGCCTCGTTTATTCTAGCAGTGAAATATTATACTTATTAGAAATATGCCAAATATATTAAATAATACTTATTGTCAACTCATACATATCAATCAAATAAATAATTGTTGGCCAGTTTCTTAAACCACCTCTCCTGACCTAACTACACAGCTACATATGAAGATGAACAAACGTAACTTTTACATGAATAGAACTAATTCTCACATATCCATTATATATTCATCAAAATAACTTATAACTCGTATCTTATAAAATAATAATTTTAAATAAACACCTCATTGCTAGAAAGTGTATACAGATAACTTGAATAATAATTAAATATATATATGTTCTATATAATAGGTGTGAGGCAATAAAGAACTCACGTTTTGTAAGTCAAGTTCTCGAGTTATGTTCGGGACAGTCTTCTTATCTACTGTTGAGTCATATTGACGTTCTTTGTTCATAGAAGATTTGATTGTAAAACTGACATTATGAAAAATGAAGAATGCGCATCACTCTCCTGCAGCTTTTAAAAGCGCTAGTGTAAACTGACATGATGAAAAATGAAGAATGTGCTTCACTCTCCTGGAACTTTTAAAAGCGCTAGTGTCACAGTAGATGGCATGTTTTTCAAATGGGATTTTAAGATGAGCTGATTTATGATTTTCGTCTACGATACTGTCGTCAGTTAATGAAGTGGATGGAAGCAGTTTCATAGCAACTGGACTTAACGTCTTCAAATTATACAGCCATGTCCAACCTATGAAAGGCTTAGTTTCTTTTCTTAAATCAACCAATAGCTAAGATACTTAGACATTTTGAAGCAAAATTTTCATTATGTAGAAATTATACGTGATAATTATCAGATAAAGCTTTTCTAGTTACTTATTAACAAAATATAGAAATTTGTACTATCAATGAAAAAACACAAAATCTGTTATCCTGTGTTTGTGAAAAGATTAAAATAATGAAAAAACTTCCAGATTCATTTTGTAGATTTTGATATATCAAACATTTATTAAAATTGAGAATAAATATAGCAACATTTCCAATTTTTCTTCAAATCTGTTTTATCAGAATGTTATCTATAATTATAGACCATCTTAATCTTGTTTAGTCTCCTAAAATAGTCACTTGGTCGAAATACTAATGGTACTTGTAGACATTGATGAAGAACTTTCGCTCAAAATGTTGATAATCATACCCAAGTCCAAATGAAGGTTGTTGACTACATTTCTAATGAACTCTGGTCATATCAAAATGTTCACCATAATTCTGAGTCAAATCGAGTGTAGCTTAGACAAAACGTTACACATACTGGTAATCTATAAAGAAAGTTTAGTAAACGTATTAACCAGACCACACGGATGAAGACTTTTCGTGTTACATAACTAATTTTATTATTATTTTGATACGTTGTTTACCTACTGTGTTTTCAGGACATTATACAGAATTAATATTGCCATATAAGGTTCGTTTTTTCAATCTTGGTTTGTTTCCATCAACTTGACAATAAAATTTGAAACTTCTGTGTGTTTTAGCCACAATTAAACTATATAGAATAAGTATCGTACTTATATTAAGTTCATAGTAGATTTCTTAAACTCGTATGATAAGATATACCAGTGTCAGAGTTATGAGATTTCGTCTCAAGCTAAATTTCAGTTCAGCAACTTAATTGATTATGATATTTAAATCAGATCTGATGGATACATCCAGTGTTAGATGGTGGTTCTAAATATGCACACATGCAATGTTTTAAGAGCGCCACTTTTTCAGAGAAGAAACATACTGAAATAGCTTCCTTGACAATATATTGGTACTTACAACTCGTAGAGCACGAGTACCCTAGATTTAAGGGATTGGAATAATTCGCTTAAAACGACTACATCTAAAAGCACCCCTAGTGGCGTAAATGCCTACCATGGTATTCATACAGCCCCGTTATCTACAGAGAACCTTTCTGATAAGTCAGAAAACCTATTCCGAGTGACTCCAAGCTCTCTGAAATCTTGTTGTCAGCTGAGGCGTCTGCGTACACGGTGACTACCGAGGCTATAGAGGACTTTTATCGGACTTAAATTAGAATTTCTTACTGAACAATCCATCATATCCATGCTTTCTTCTTCAAGGCAGTCTATTACAATTCTTGCAATATAACACCGAACATTATATTGTGGCAGGAAAAAGTCTGGTCTGATTATTTCCATGAAAAGGAGAGAAACTAGGAAGCATAATAAGGTATATTCGTCTATTGATACTGAAGCCTTCTTGAACCATGGATTATTCACTGGCAAAACTGCCACTTTTAACTATATTTTCTCACTTTAAATAGCACAGGTCTTCGCTGCCAATTCTGGTGACTCTTACATAAACTCCAAGTAGGTCTGTGTTTAGGTGCAGTCAAGTTGGAAACATGTTGTATCCACCTAACCACTTGGTCATTCAATATCGCTCCATTTACCATCTTAAGGTCAAATCAATCCATGAGCATCTCATGTGTGTCTCTTATCAGGTATGCTCGACCACGTGAGATAGTTGAATTTACATGGCCTTTACCAGTTGTTTTATTATATGTCTATAATGCTCTCACTGTGGATCAGTAAATTCCTAAATGAAATGCCAGTTTTCTCTGAGTTTGTCTATTTTAAATACTTTTGAGTTTCTTTACTTCCATCAAGATCTTTCCCTGACACTAGCGAGTGTGACGATTATTATAACGAAACAATAAATAACATTAAAGTATTGTTTTCCAGAATGGGTAGTGAATGCTACGAAACAAATGTGCATTTTTACAATAGGACATGTGAAATGTGCTCCTAATTAATGACACATAGAGTTTTTGAATATTCTTCAGCACTTATTAAACGTTCGGTTCCCCGGTTGGACAGTGGAAAGTATATGGACTTACAACGCTAATACTCGGGGTTCGATTCCCTGCGGTGAACACAGCATATAGCGCGATGTGGCTTTACAAAAAACAAAAAAGCTAATATTTTGTTCCTGTAATTCATTGGTGTAGACTTAATTCTTTGACCAAAGTCTGGGAAATGTCACCTATAAAAAAACAAAAGTTAAGAGATCCATGTACTAATCTTAAAAAACTGAATTTTTATGTACAATGAATTTATTGTTATCATGTTAAACGTTACAATCTATGCATATACAGAAGTTGACGATATTTCAAACATGAACCGACCATAATATGACGAGCTAATTCTTTCGTTAAAACAGGCAAAGTTTCTGATAGAAGGTGTTAGTTACATAAATTTCATGATTGATTATAATGTGTATTTAATGATGGATTCAGTAGTCGCCTATGAATCCTGCACAGATCTACCTAATTCAAATGACTTACATATCTGTGTATAGTCACTGACAAACTCAAAACCATTATCTGAAGACCAAAGAGAAATAAAGAAAAATATTCTACCCATTTCTTCAAAATTATTTAAGGTTAGCTGTATATTACGTCGACAAAGCACGTTGACAGTTCTAAGTACATTGTAAACAGGGGGTTATTTGTTCGTTTAAGAGCAAAACCAACCAACAGGCTGTCCGCGCTCTATCCACCACGAGGAATCAAACCCCGGGTTTTAGTATTGTAAGCCAGTAGGAAAATCGTCAGTTTATAACTAATACAATATGTACGCTTGATAAGTATTATATTTTATTGGTCTAATAAGTGAACAAAACTCCTACCACACCAGAGAAATGACATGTCCAGTAACAACACCTTTATGTTTCTTAAACGTTTTAGGACGCTAGAGACTAGGTATATTTAATCAAAATATTTATACTCTAATAAAAACAAACATACGAAGTTGTGTGGTATTAAACAGTATGTGTTTAATCTGTTAGGTTTTATATAATACGATATGCAAATTTCAGGCAAATGAAAATTCGACATCGGCAGTACAACCGCAGAAAAAATAAGTCTTATTGTAATATATTAGGTATATTACCATTTCTCAGAAATTCCCTTGTTTGCATAACAATTTTCCAGTTCTTAATGTACTATAGGGATGATTATTTTAATACGATTAAAGCGCTATTTTTACACTTTCACGTTTACAGACATTTCACACTATATACATATATGGTATCTATAACTTATGATAATAAACTCTTTAACTAACCTCAGATAGAGGCTTTTTTGTTTGTATAAGGTGTTGATTGAGCTTTCTAAGTGGTATTTAGTAAATCCCAAGACTTTGTTTAGTTTAATTAGCGACAAATATGTTTTTCCGACTGAAGTCTAAGCTCATAAATCTAAACTTTATAAGCTCATTTGAAGTATTGAACGTCTTATTTTTTATATATTTATATATTATAAAAACGTCGATATCAAAATAAAATTCAGTTAAGTTCGTGAGGATAATGCAATAGAGGCGACGTGCAGAAAAGAGATTTTATATGTCATAAAAACCAGAAAAAGTGTTTTTTGATATTTTTTTTTACTTTTGCTACTTCTCTAGCCATTTCTGCTGATACACGCATGAACCATGAACTTTTTATTTACATGCCAGAAAAAGAAAAGAAGTTGTAAATATTTTAAGCAACTGATTGGTTTTTAAATAAGCATAATTCAGTTAATCTTAGATTAAATTACGTATTTAGATGTCCACTATTGTTCAATTACTTTACATATATTTTTTATGCGTAACTAACACTCTGTTTATTAACATATTCAACAGGTAAAACAGACAGTTCTTGTGCAATAATAAAACGAAAATCAACGTTTGTTACTTGCACAAACATTTATTTGTAAAAATTAAAAACATATAAGTTAAAAGAAATAATTCCACCATCTTCATGAGAATCCATCAAGAAGTACACACAACATTGCTTATGAGCCTAAGGTACGTGTATATATAGCATATATGTATAATGGCGCCATTCACAACAATAATTTTCGGTGGTTCCTGGGCCTAAATTTCTATTTAATTTTTTTTTTAACAATTTCCAAAGATTCTCTTTGTATTTAATTCATCTTTTTCCGTTAACTGTTTAAGAATTTTTACATTATCCCAATCAATAATATGTTTAAAATTCGCCACATGGTCTGCCAAAGACGATTCACCCGATTTTAATTTATCCGCAGCATTTTGATGGTTTTTATTCTAAATTTTACGTTCCTACTTGTCTGTCCAATATAACTTAGACCACAAGTACATGAAATTTTTTATATATCACATTTATCCCTCAATTCAATTTTGTCTTTCAAACCATTAATTATATGACTTAATTTTAATTAAGGAGTAAATGTTACTTGGCAATTCAATTATCTATTTAATTATCTATCTTATTCGAGCTATCATTGACATATCTGTCTCTCTTTCTATTAGTCAGTTTCTCTATCTACTTAGATATTCATTTCTCTTTTCTGACATCTATCTGTACCGTTACGTTTATGTATCTCTTGGGCAGATTACAATTTATCATTTTAAGAATTACATCGTATTAAATCAATGCCTTCTTCTGAGGAGGAGAGTGAAAGCCTAACGAAGAGTAAAAGTCGCTGATATATCATTAAAGTAGAGTTCGCAAGGCGAAGAAATCAGTGAACATGATTAATGAATGAGCTGTTATAAATGTGCTTTTCTAGAATAAATCACCCGTGTTAATTCCAAGTAGTGTAACTAGATACAGATGGCCCATCGCCTGTCCATGATGTACGATCTTTCTCGGACTCAACGTATAGTAGTAAACCCTTAGCTGCAATCTGATATTTTATGAATGTTTCTTTGTATAAAAAGTAAGACAAAAAAACTTTAAAGGAAAGAATATTCAATTTCCGCTTAATGAAAATGAATACATTGGGCTCATTCTGTATACTTCTACATTGTTTATAAATAACAGTAAATAGGATAAGTTTATATAATAAAACAAAAAATAATTAAAAGCTTCCAAACCAAAAGGACGAAAGTTTAGGTAACAAAGACAAAATAAACTTGAAATGGTATCAACAGATGTGTAGCTAATCAAAAACTGTTGCTGAGAAGAGGTAACCAAGATTAATTGGGAGAAATGGTCAGGCCACCGAGAGTGATGAACCAAAGTTCAAATTGTTGAACATAAATAAACTGCAGTTTGTTCAATGGCTGAGAGGCGAGCGTTGATATATAAGATCTACAAGTGAAGTATAGTGGAAGATTATTGTGTATGAGCAAGGTAGATGTGTCATCACCAACTTGGAGGCGCATTCTGAGTGGTGTTAAATCGGATATCTTTTCTTGGATATTTCGAAAATTCATAATAGCATTGTCAATCTGGTAGCTTTAACTATGAATATTACCCTAAATGGTAAAAATCAACTAATCCGAAAAACGCTCATTCTCCTTTCAGTGATAACATATTAAATGCTTGAAAATGTTAACTAAATCACATAAAATATATTACTAGTTAGCCCTTTCACTACTAGGAGTCAATATGTGTCACACATTGACTATAATTAGGGACCTGATTATTCATAAGCCCAATATAGTTGCTCACAGTGGTAAGGTACTGATAAACAACGTGTGAATGTTTCCATATATTACCTCCAATATTAAATTGTGTAGGATTTGTAAATTCATAGCAGCTTAATTAGGAATATACATTTTAAATCTATATACCTAAATGTAGAAGTTAGGACATAACAGCTTGAAAAAGTCTTACTTAGTTGATCGAACAATACAATCAACATAACATATGAACGCCAACATCCATTTAACTCTACTCACTAAGCTTAACATTTTGCAGGAAATAACAGAACTAGATTCTATCAAAATGGTTCTTACTGATGAAAATAAAAACCTTAATGATAGAACGAAATATCTAATGACAGTTAGTTATTAAACAACTCTATGATCATCAGCAATTGCCTTTTCGGCCTCACAACATAGCCTCGACATTTTCAAATATTTCATTACTTTTGAAATGGTTCCTATGCTGCCTTCTCACTGATCAAGATGTACCAAAGACACCCTCTGACAGAATTGTTCTACTTCTTGGTTATTTCTCACAAGATATATTACATGTCATAACTTGTGGCAAACAGAAGATGTCAAAGTATAAGCTATATGCAACTGCTCTGAAGACACTCGCTGGTGAAACTGAGTTTATTCAATCTCTCTCAACAGGCTTGTACATAGTATTTCTTACTCACAGCTTTAATAGTCCCCCAGTGGCACAGCGGTATGTCTGCGGAGTTACAACGCTAGAAACCGGGTTTCGATACCCGTGGTGGGCAGAGCACAGATAGCCCATTGTGTAGCTTTGTGCTTAATTCCAAACAAACAAACAAAACAGCTTGAATAAAATGAAAGCATGTTGTGTATTCAGCAAGCATCTGGCGTAACAAGTGGATAAGTTTTTCTTACTAGTGGCTTTAATCTTCATGTCTTTACAACAGCAAGCATCTGGCGTAACAAGGAGATAAGTTTTCTTACTAGTGGCTTTAATTTTCATGTCTTTACAACTGCAAGCATCTGGCCTGACAAGTGGCTAAGTATTTCTTATTAGTGACTTTAATTTTTATGTCTTTACAACTGCAAGCATCTGGCGTAACAAGTGGTTAAGTTTTTTTCCTTGTTGCTTTAATCTTCATGTCTCTACAACTGGAGGCATCTGGCGTAAAAAGTGGGTACGTTTTTCTTACTAGTGGCTTTAAGTTTCATGTCTTTACAACTGCAAGCATCTGGCGTGACAAGTGAGTAAGTTTTTCTTATTAGTGACTTTAAGTTTCATGTCTTTACAACTGCAAGCATCTGGCGTAAAAAGTGGGTACGTTTTTCTTACTAGTGGCTTTAAGTTTCATGTCTTTACAACTGCAAGCATCTGGCGTGACAAGTGGGTAAGTTTTTCTTATTAGTGACTTTAATTTTCATGTCTTTACAACTGCAAGCATCTGGCGTAACAAGTGGTTAAGTTTTTTTTCCTAGTGGCTTTAATCTTCATATCTTTACAACTGCAAGTTTCAGACGTAACAAGTGGTTAAGTTTTTTTCCTAGTGGCTTTAATTTTCATGTCTTTACAACTGCAAGCATCTGGCGTAAAAAGTGGGTAAGGTTTTCTTATTAGTGGCTTTAATATTCATGTCTTTACAACAGCAAGCATCTGGCGTGACAAGTGGGTAAGTTTTTCTTCCTAGTGGCTTTAATCTTCATGCCTCTACAACTGCAAGCATCTGGCCTGACAAGTGGCTAAGTTTTTTTTACTAGTGGCTTTAATCTTCATGTCTCTACAACTGCAAGCATCTGGCGTAAAAAGTGGGTAAGGTTTTCTTATTAGTGACTTTAATATTCATGTCTTTACAACAGCAAGCATCTGGCCTGACAAGTGGCTAAGTTTTTCTTACTAGTTGCTTTAATCTTCACGTTTTTAGAACTGTCGCAGATTTATTATGAGCAGGGTGATATTAAAGGTGATGCTAATGATATTAGTGATTATGATGAAGAACATTCATAGAAGACATTGAAATATGTAAACTCATCATAATTACATGATAACACAACCGTCACCAGGTGCCATTTGTATGTTGTACAAATGTGGACTTCACCATTCACTAGTATATTCTTATTTTAATAGTGGAATAGATAGCAATCAATACTGTGTTTCAGTAAAACGTCAAGCAAGTTAATGATAAAAAACTTTATTGCTCTACTCCATTACTTTTTATTTGAATGCGCCACAACTATGAAACTATATACAACTATGAAACTATATACAAACCAAATGTCACTAATAACAGATGAATGCCTAACTATCTTATTGAATGTTTTGAATTGTATACATCAAATTCTTTCTCCTAGACTAAACAAGTATACTTATTCCAAGCAGTTTGTAAATGTCTAAACACACTATTAATTATCTTCATATGTGGTTATTTTGTTTCTTAGGTAGAAACAAGTGTTTGTATTTCATTTCAATACTTTGTACAGTTAAAATGAATGAGTTTTGTTTTTATAATCGCCAAAAGGCCAATGATGAAGATATGTTAACCAACTTATTACTCAATCATAATACGTGTACAAATGAGCTGTAGGCAGAATTTGATGTGTAACAGTACAACAGAACTTAATTTATAGCTATCAGAATGAAATGCTATTATTCAATTGTCACGAAAATAAACACATACCTTGTATAACGTTCATTGAAAAGTTGTTTTTTTAATTTTTTTTAATAACGAGACTAACTACAGTATTATTTAGAAAGATAATACATCATAGATATTTCTAGTTTTAATAGTTGTCCTTTCTAAACTGCAAAGTCTATGTGAAGTGGAGCAATTACATTCACAAAATACACTAAATTACTTATTATGAGCACTTAATGCAGAGTATATGAGTTCTTTTTTTAAGTGGGCTATTTCTGGATAGCCCGATAGTGACAATAAAAATAGTTAGTGATTTCATATAAAACTATCAAGTATGCTATGTATCATATATTATTACTATCCCAAGATATGTACATTTCATAACAATATTGTTAGCCTTGAGTTGTAATGATAGCCAAAATTAGCATCCTTGGCTGATACATTATTAGCCAAAGTTTCGGTAATCTACACAAAATTGATGGAATTCTAAGTGCTGAAGAAGTACAGTATAGGCAAATTCTAATCCGCCATGCCTTTCTTTCAGATCATGATTTATCGGGCAATGATACAATGATCTCAAACATACAGTAAATGTATGCTTAAGATATATAAAGGCATATTTTATATTCCTTTAGATAGATTTTTACGTCACATTAATGTCTCAGACTTTTTACTCAAGTTTACAATAAGTTAAGTATAGGATTTTCAGATTTTAGACTGTTGTCAATAAGATCTTTTACTTACTAATCAAATACTTGAGTTACACTGAATTAAAATATCCAAAACTGTAACTTGTACAATTGTTTACATGTGAAATATGAAATTTAATAGAGTAGAACACTGTAGTGTATACATATCTTTCATTTATTATTGTTATTACGACTAGCTGTAGTGCTCGTCCCCTGGACGGAAGTTGTGTAAATTCATGATTAATGAAGGTCATCTTATGGCATGAAAAGTTGCTTCCCTTATATGTAATTTTAAAAACGCAAAAACGCTCATAAAAATTGCGAAACACAAAATGTGAAGCCGCAAATTTATATGTATCTCCCCATGAATCCAACAGACCTTCATGCTAAATTGGGTGAAGATTCATCTACAGAGGTGAGGCAGTAATAGAAAAACGCAAAAACGACCCTAAAAACTGCAAAACTGAATATTTGTATGTCCCCATAAAATGAATAATCCTCCATACAAAATTTGGTGAAGGTCCATCTATATGGGGCGAAGTAGTGGTAAAAAACGCAAAAACTCCCATTAAATCCGAAAACTGCAAAACTGAAAATTTCTTTGTAGCCCCGCATGGACCTCCATACCAATTTTGGTGACGATCCATCCACACCCTGCGAAGTAGTTACATGGACATACAACAGACGCTACTATTATATTTATATACATTCACCACAACTCCTACCCTAAAAAAGATCATGGTTTGTCATTTTCAATGTTCTACATTGTTCTTTACATACTATAAATATTGCTTCAGCCAACATGATGAGCTCTGGTATTAAACGAAAAGCTTTGTCGGCAGCAGCATTTAGCTCAATAAGAAAAAAGGCTTATATATAATATTATGACTCCCTCTTTTTTACAAGAAACTTATATTGTTAATGCTGAAGAGTTTGAAATTACCTTTTTGGTTTATACTGATTTTTCATCGCACAAGTTGCTCTTACGTAGGATTAAGTTTAAGTGCACTGCGTTATCAGTCAACATTTATCTTATTCTATATTTGCACTATGTTCATTTTTTTGGTACTGTTTAGTAAACAGGAGGAAAAAAAATAGAATGAGAAGTTTGGAAGAAGCAAACTTATTATTGGAATAGTTTTAGATTATCTGTATTCAAGTCAACTAAAATAAGATTTGGTCGTATTAATGTATGCATTTCCTTAATGTAAGTGTTATAATTCTATGCAGTTTTTTTTGTCTTTTTATAGAAAATGCTTGATCTATAATTATAGAGTTGTTGATGTGATAATATAGTTAACATTATCACTTCTACCAGAAGTGTTTTCAGCTGTAGCATTGTTTTATCTCCCCGAAAGGGGGCCGAAGGCTGCCTAGAGAGGCCACCTGTTTTATCACTCGCACTACAATACAGTAGTGTGTTGTCTGTCAGGGACTCTTAGGGTTGCAATTTGTACTGTCGTGACGTCAGTGAAACAAGCGCATGCCATAGATCACGAGAAGAATTATTCACACTGTAGGCTACAACAAAGCATGAAATTCTAAAGCAATAAATAAAAATAATTTGGTTGTATTTACTCTTGAAACAGAACAATTTCGGGAATTCTGCGGTAGTACACGTAGTATGTATTCTTTAACAGGTTTAGCTTAATCACTATATATAATATTTCTTCTATAAATGATGTGTTCATTCTAATACATTGTTTTATATACTTATTCCTTAACAGTAACAATGTGCTCGTTGATAATAATGAAACAAAACTAGTAGGTAGGTATTGCTATTTTCAACATTATTGTGCTCTTCCTGTAACATTTTTGTATACCAATTCTTTAACAATGTACTAAGAGTCAGAAATTCGAGAAAGTGATTAGGTTAAAACTAAGGTAGTGTTACTTTTATCCCAAAGGCTTAACGTTTAGGTAAACACGTTACACAACACTTTCCTCGCTCTTGGCTGCAAGCTGGAACGCCTTGTCATCTTGGCTGTGGTACAGAATTACATCACGTGGTTGTGCAGGAATTAAGGTTTCTAGCAGAGTATGTAGCGTTGATCCCAAGTTGACAAATCACCTTGGAAACAGAAGACAAACGATGTATTCACATTAATGTTTTTTATTTCCTCTTATTTCTTTCCAGGGAACATGGAAGTGCTATCTTAGCTAACACAATGCATTTTATGAAGCTTGCTAGCTTTTATGTAGACTTTAGCGCGTGGTGGTAAGTCAGTCTCGTTTATTTCATGGCACAAAATAATAATATAGAGTTTTTTGTTTTTTTGCTGTAAATAATTTCCAGCTTACATGCTCACTTGATTTTAGCGCGAATCTTGGAGTACTAAAAGTGTAGTTGGTGGATTATTTCCTTTATATTCTGTTCCTTCTGTATCACTTTTCTCTCTCTCTATGGATATAAACGTATTATATGATTATGTTTCTAGCTCAAATTATGTAAATTAGGGGTCATAAATTGGTTATAAATATTTGGTTAAGTTTGCTGTGATTATTCTGATACCTATATTATTGCACTGGAACCACTACCGATGGAATATTTCAACCAGCTGTTGTTACCGTTTTGTAAATCCACGTGATATGATATTATATGACAGGAGTTTTTTAACAAATTAATATCTCCAGTGTTCAAAGTACTTTATCTATGCTTTGTGTAGAATTTATCTTACACTATTAATGATTCTGTTTTTCTTATACACTTGGAAAGGCCTAATTTTTATTTATGTATTTTATAATTCTATCTTACCAAGTTCACTTGTGCATCGAGTAGCAACACAGTGTTTATTACATATTTTGATTCGAAAGATGTAGAATTTCTAACAGCAGTTTCCGTTTTCAGAGACATTAAATCACATACTTTCAAGAGACGTTTCTACTGAAGTAACTTTTAGATTCTCTATCAACCTAAAAGTATTATTGAAATAATGAATTATATATTTATATTTGTTTTGCAGACGATATGTAACTGACAACTGGCGGACCTTAACTGGATAGAATTCTAAATGAAACTCACTGACGTCCATGAAGAAGAGATTTCGAACACGAGAAAGCGGAAAACTCGACATCCTCTTCCTGCCATTACTGACTTTTCAGGAAAATGAAAGTCTCTCTAACGTTAACTTTTTCATGGCGGTTTAATACGCTTATATTGTGAATATTATTAAAACACCAACTATGATCTAAACGTGAGTAATTACTTTCAGCGTAAATATTTAAAAGAGTCAAAAGCTTATCAAAAAAAGATACGGTACGAAGAGAACATAGATATGATATATTTGAATTAGATTTTTTTTTTTAGCGTCTGCTGCGTTGACTAGAGAATCTTATTAATTACTAGACTAAAAGCGCCGAGATGAAAGCTCTTGATTTGTGTTCCGTTATTGCAGTTTCCTCTCGAGAATTCACAAGATTCTTTAAAGTTATAAACTACTTTTAAGAGGCCGTGGCGAAAAAAAAAAAAACATCTACAAAATGTAAGAGGAGATCCCACATCTCAAAGGACTTAGGTTGGTTTAATCAAATTCCAAGGCACCAGTATTAACAACACGTAAAATTGGTTTAGAGATCCATTATTAAATAAAAACGTTATTTTGATTTTTTTTCTTTTGTATTAAAATACTTTTCGTAATAAAAATATTTTTACAGACTTAACATTTGAACTTTAAAGGAGAAATACATGGATATTGCTATGGTTATCCATGTAATCAATCAAGGTGTGTTAACGTCACTTATTTAATAAGATCGGAATAATGGATTTCTCAGTGATAAAAGCATGAATCATAAATGCAGGGAGCCTCATTTGGTTCATTACATGTATTTTCAACTTCATAGTTGTCTTTAGGGTAAGCTAGTAAAGTGTAAAAAGATTAAATTTTGTACTTAAATACCAAATAAAACTCATAACACATGCCTTAAAATTCATCAGAGTTAAATATGGCTAAGTTAACCTAATTGTAAAAATATTACTGCTTTTAAAGTATAACTGAATTTTTTATACATATTTTATAAGTTTAGACTCAACACACAGTATACTAATATAACACATATTCTTGAGCAATATCCGGATCTCTACAGGGGATCGAGTCTTCTATTCACCTATGCTTTTGTTTTTTACTTCACAACCTAGAAATTATTGATCGTTGCCGCGACCACAAAGTCGATGCGATAGGACATAACTCATACTCTGCCCATTAATTTCTGTCATTGGCGATGTCAAGTGACAATAGTAAGCTTTAAATAGCGATACGTAAATTTAACCAAATTCTTATCTTTATTTTTTCCCAATCAATTGAAGTCATTCGAAGGGTATTGTTCAAGGCTTTAGAATTCCTAAACTTAGCATCATCAGCTCCAACCAGCTCTTGCTATAGAAAATGAGTAAACGAAAATAACTCTCTAGCTTTCTTAGAGTTTAGATAAACAAGAAACTAAAAAAAAAAATGAATCAGTTCTTAAACTTCGCGGAGCAGACTGTTATTTTAGTTGTTTCTTTGTCTTTTGTTCATGTATTAGATAATAATTCCGATAAAGTTCTTGACGTCTTAATGATAGTTGAGGTAAAATACCTAAAACTTGCAAGATTATTTACGGAATAGCTCGAACGTCACAATAAAATACTGCAATGAATTTAATACTGTTTAAGGTTGTATAAACATTTCACATAAGAAAGGTGAGTGAAACACTTCTGAGGATTGTCTATACAGTTCTCACAGAAAGGTAAACTTTCATGAATAACTTTTGATACAGCATGGGCTTGTATTAATTCACATAACAAACGATGTATTATGTAGGCTTTAGTGCGTGGTGGTAAGTCAGTCTCGTTTATTTCATGGCACAAATAATAATATTGAGCTAAACTGCTTCTGTTGAAGATAATTTCCAGCTTACATGCTTACTTGGTTTTAGCTCAAATCTCGGAATACTAAAAGTGTAGTTGGTTGGTTATTTTCGTTTTGTTGTATTCTTTCTGTATCTCTTTTCTCTCTCGATCTCTCTCTGTTTTTCAGAAGCTTGTGAAACTCTGCCTAGGGTTGTCTATACAATTCATATAGCAAAAGTAAACTTTTCATGAACAACTTTGATACAGCACTGTGTTGTATTAATTCATATAACAGGTAAAGTTTTTATGAATAGCTTTGTTACAGCACTGTGTTGTATTAATTCATATAACAGGTAAACTTTTCATGAACAACTTTGATACAGCACATATAATAAAAGTACGTTTTTCAAAAACAGAGTAAACACTGCTCAGGGTTGTCTACATAATTCAAAGTACAGGTAAACTTTTCATGAACAGTTTAGTACAAACGGGGTTGTATAATTCATATAGTAAAGTTTTTTTTAGAAACTCGAGAGACACTGTCCAGGACTGCCTATACATATCATATAACAGAAATAAGCTTTTCAAAAATTAGTAAGACAGTGACTACAGTTGTCTATATACATTACATAGGAAAGTTAAGCTTTTAAAAAATTGTTTTGTTCCCATGTAGGAAATTAAAACGTAGTCATTGCAGGTAGTAATGTATTTATTTATGTATTACTGTAAGTGTATCACTAAAGGTTTAACATCACGTTCTATGTTTTATGTTTTTTTTATTAAAATACATTAAGGGCAATAAATCTTAATTAAGGACCTTAAATTGCTAAAGAAATGGCGCATTTATATCAAGAGACAACAGTGGTGCGAGAGCAATCATTAATTAACCTCGATAAATCGCCACTAGCGTCGTTGATATAAGTGAAAAAGATTGAGTGTTCGAAATGCCATGTTTCTAAAATATTCAGTCACTGCTCTGGTCACGAGTTTTTGGCGGCGTCATGTGCATCTGTTTATGAATATATATTATGTTTAGTTTAAACTTGTCTTACGTGGCCTAGTTATCAACATACACGTGTGTTGCACGTTTTTCATGATGAGAACGTCTGTAACGAAAACAGACCTTTGAGAAAAGAGACACATCTTTAACTCTATATATGATATAGTCTTTAATCCAGTAAGAGGGCAAAAACTGAGAAACCAAAAAAGTTTGTTCCAATCAGATATAAGTAGAACAGTTTGAAGTATTGATAATATTTCATGTTTATAAATTAGAGGAGTTTGAAGTATTGATACTTTTTCATGTTTATAAAGTAGAATAGTTTGAAGTATTGATAATATTTCATGTTTATAAAGTAGAGGAGTTTGAAGTATTGATAATTTTTCATGTTTTAAAGTAGAATAGTTTGAAGTATTGATAATATTTCATGTTTATAAAGTAGAGAAGTTTGAAGTATTGATAATTTTTCATGTTTATAAAGTAGAATAGTTTGAAGTATTGATAATTTTCATGTTTATAAAGTAGAGGAGTTTGAAATATTGATAATTTTCATGTTTATAGTTAAAAGAATTTAAAATATTCATAATTTTTCATGTTTATCAAATATTTCCACATCGAATGATTCTAAATCTGGATGTTGATAATCAAAGACTTCTAATTTCTTAAGATTATTTAAGCTAATGACTTTTGTATGTTTACGTGAGCTGGTGCTTAAAAAAAACAGAAAATGAAACTAAAAACTGAAACATTATTTTGTACTTTAAGTATACTTTCAACATAAGAAAATGTTTTGGGAATATAACGAAAAAGCTGTGTCATTTATACGTTTTTCATTGCATCAGTTCATATGCACTTACCCATTGATAAAGAGCCTGGAAAAACATTTATGATGTAAAATTGAATAAGAGAAGCTTAGTAAAGAGGCATATATATGTATATGTAAAGCTTTTCCCTGTTACTAACCAAATCAGGATAAGAATTTTGAAGAAATGAGATTCGATTTCCCGCTTTCTCTTTAATCCTAAAAGCAAAAAATAAAAATGAGTCGTATCACATAGAACACTGAAGACTTTAGAGGGAACTAAATATTTTTATTTCTGTTTTTGTTTCGTTGCTTCTTAAAACCTAATGGAAACTTCGAGTTCGCTAAACTTATGTATAATCTCGTTAAAACCATATACAAATTTACCGAGATTTCAAGTTTATTCTTTCAGTATATTACAAAGAAATGCACGCATATCCAATTACAACAAAGTTTTCATTTAGAATTTACGCATTAATATTAAGATCTTTAACGCAAAGGTTAAATTTTTTCCTGTGGCTTTTTTTTTAAACTAATGTTTTTTTCGTCTCATTTATTGATTTATTTTTGTTGAAATTAAATTTTAATAAGTAGCCAAAATGATCTATTTAATATAATAAAGCCATTTTACTTTCTACTTTAAACGAAACAGTTTCCCAAATACTTTACACAATAATTTTTTATTATTGCTAAAACGGAGTTCAAAGAAACTAGAAAGTTGTAAAGTTTACATTATATTTTAATCCTTTTATAAAATCCCGTTTTGCAGCTTCTAATATTATTATTTGTTTTACTTTTCTTCCACAGGATTTCTTTACACGGTATTTTCATAGCGTTATCGTACTATTTGTTACGAGAAATCCAAGAAATACTGAAAATATTAAAAAGCCCGAATCCGTGAATAGTAGAAATAGAGAATTAAATTTTAAGCAATCTGAATGTAGGTGTATGTTAGATCCACTATATATATCAATCTTGTGTTGGCACAGCCCATGTCACAAGCAGATTCATCTCCCCTTTCTCTAATCATATTTACATACATGGAGGAGAAGTAGGCTCTAAGAATGAATGTTCATTCTACCACTATTCTCCTCTCTCTATTAATTTTTACATTTTATTAGATAGATAGATGATATAAAATTCTGAGCTCATTTCCTGACAAAGGCCATAATTTATAGACAATGATCCCTACTCCCACGACAGTTTGGACACCCGTTTTTTGCCTCAGTGATAATGAAATAATTAATGAACTTTTGTTAACGCATTCTGCACGTCAGTGTTATGGCACTGTAAACATTGCACTTATAACACCAAAGATATTAGATGGTATTATTTATTTAAAAATTTACTTTGTTTATGGCAAGACAGTGCCTTAATAATAGAAAGGAAATAATCAAATTAAAAGTTTATAGAATTTACTCAAAACACGTTTATGTAAGCACATAACATTTTCTGCAAGAAAGCTTAGTCATTTAACAAATAGACATCCTTTGTAAAATCACGGCTGGAAAATAAATCAAAACAAAATAACGCATGTTATTCCTGTGTGATTTTAACAAAATCAAATCCATAATCTTCAAATTTAAAGAAAACAAATTGGTTTTCTATAAATTAGTTATCTAGATTGTTAAAAGACAAATAGTAGCCGTAGATCAGTAATATTATAGTTTGTTTATTATGTCTGTAGTAACCACTATGTTTGATATGTCTGTAATGACTGTACGGAATACTTTGTTATAATAAAAGAGATTAGGGTTAAGGTAAAATTATACGATATCAGTTTATCAATTTAGTCCTATGCATAACATAAAGTGGCGCCTCCTCTCTCCTAATCGGAATTTAGGTCTTTGTGACCTAGGAGGGTCAGGTACTCTGTGGCGATGAAAGTAAAAGAAACAGTTCAAACTTCGTCCTGTTTTGTTTTATTTTCAACGCGATAAATTCTGGGGACTGGGTGTTTATGTTTCATTCTGGCATGATGTAAGCAAAGTGTTTAGCGGCGTTTGTTTATTTCACTTTTCACAATATAACTCGTAAAGACGTGCGAGTCCTGGGTCAAACTATGTACAAGCTATGGACTTCACCTTCACATTCAGTAAAACTGCACTTTGAAACTTGAATCTATATTTCTACATCATTATCGTGTGTAAGGAGAGAATATCACAATTATAAACACCAAATGTTGTTTACAAGGTTACTCCAGTTCTACCACAATATGGCATTACTTATCCCTGTTGTTTACAAATGTTTGGTTTGAATTTCGCGCAAAGCTACACGAGGGATATCTGCGCTAGCCGTCCGTAATTTAGCAGTGAAAGACTAAATGGAAGGCAGCTAGTCATCACCACCCACCGCTAACTCACGGGCTGCTCTTTTACCAACGAATAGTGGGATTGACCATCACATAACGCCCTCAGGGCTGAAAGGGCGAGCATGTTTGGTGGGACGGGGATTCGAACCCGCGACCCTCAGCTTGCGAGTCAAGCGCTCTAACCACCTGGCCATGCCGGGCCCCCTGTTATTTGCAAGGTTATTCCAGTTCTACCACAATATCACTCAAGACTCGTGTGAAGGAACACACATGTATATGAACAAGAATAAAAACTAAACATATCTGAATATGCCTGAAGTAACTTTAGTATAACTCTGCTAGTAATGAAACACTTTTCCATGTATTAAAAACCGCCAAAAACAGACCAAGACCATGACATAATCAGGCCTTATAGTTTGGAGTTTGTCATCATAGCTGCATATCTGACTGTCTTAAAAGCAAAATTTGAATTTTTATGGATTAATTTGAAACATACACTCAGGTGGGGCAAGCATTTTTCAATTGTTCAACTATATCTTGTTACAGGCTAACCTAAACAATTAAATTTTTCCGAACTTTAAGATTTGTTATTATTAATATGTTTCGCATGAGCTACTTTTGTCAAAGATAATACCTAAGATTTTACATGACAGTTTAGAGCTATATACAAAATATGTAAAGATGAAGAGTAAAGTAAAACGTTCAGTCGATTTCAGAAAAGAAATAATATCTAATAATAATAATAATACCTAAGATTTTACATGACAGTTTAGAGCTATGTACAAAATATGTAAAGATTAATTGTAAAGTAAAACGTTCAGCCGATTTCAAAAAAGAAATGATATTTGTTTAAACGTATTTCAGGAAGGCCTGTGAATCAATACACCAATGTTTAAAATTAATAAAAATGAGATGTATTTTACGGTCTATTGCATCGGTTGTAATAATTAATCTGTTTAAAATAATTTATAATGATAGTTTATAGCATGTGATAATTTCATATCGAAATAATGCCCCTTTTTCTTTCTTTTGGCTAATACACGTCGTGGTTAAAATAGACTAAACAAGACACTCCTGATAATCACTGTGTTAATTTAAAAAAAAAAAATCTGTCTTTAATTTCTGCTAAATTACCTTCTTGTAAAAAGATCTTTTGGTAGTAATAATTACCATTATTTCTCCTCACCGGATGATTTATAAACTCATAAGCAATTGACTATTGATGTAAAATAGTCGGGCTTTCAAACTTCAATATATTTTACATATATATATATGTGTGTGATGAATTCAACAAAATGCTGTAAACCAAACTGGTATTCTTTTCAACTCTGCAGCTACAGAGCTATGCTACAGTATTCTTATTATCCGTACAAGATACACTTCTTTTACCAATAACAGTTGTGATATGGTTATGAATAGCAACTTATTACGAGTAAAAAAAATCACAAAAATCGACGGTTTTGGCACAATGAAAGGTAAAAGTTATATTATTACTTACAGCCGACTAGTTTCGGTAACACGGTTACATCACCAGGGCTAGTACCTATGGTGTTAGCATAGAATACATTCAGCTACAAACCGTTAATGGGTGAGTTCATTTTTAAAAAAAGGGGTGGAAAGTAAGTCGCAAATGAGGGAATGCTTAAATTAAATAAGCACTTCAATAGAGTATGTGGATTGGTCCGTCGTCTGTATTTATACACACAATTCTATTTTGATTATACAAATGCTCTATTTTAAATTCCTTTCTATGTTTGTTTGTTTGTGCATTTCTTTTTCCAGTCATAATTATCATCACAGTTCCAAAAATGTTCAACTACTGTAGAGGACATAGTGTTGCCAGGTTTTATGTCATACTGGTGTTCTTTCAACCTCGTTTTTAATTTCCTTTTTTGTTTGTCATATGTACATTTACTGCAACTGCAACTGATTTGATAACTTCCATCTTTATCATCAGTCTTTTTCTGGATCTTTGAGTGTTTGTAAATGGTTGACAATTTTGTTTTGTGGGATGAATGCTATTTTGTAACCTTTTAATCGGAAACCTTTAGCAATTTATTTTCCAAAATCCCATCAAAACCTGATATACTAATGAACTCGTTTTGAGGTGCTTTTAACAGAGTTAATGTAGAGTATTTCATTTGTAGATGTTTGTCGTTCATTTTTTTGGAAAGCTCTGTTTTACCTTTCACTGTGCCAAAAGACTTTGGTTTTTGTGTTTTTTACTCTTAATAGAGTAGACAATTTCTAACCAGAATAAAGTTCATGAATATAACATAACATCTCTATTTAACAATTTACCGAAAGATGGATAAGTACTTGTCTGCAAGTATCTGAAGAGCAATCTTTATTGTTGTTGTTTTTCAGTGAATTAACTGAGTAAGATTTTCAATAAGTACTAAATACCAGTAATTGTTTTTTATATATCTTGTGACGGAGAAGGTCAGTTTAATGTAATCTATATATAGTAATCAATTCTAGCGTAGTATTTTTGTCTGTAAATGTAGATATTTAAGAGACAGAGGATTACTAACAAGTAATTTCAGCAGGCGTTGCACGATTCTTGATAGTTTTAACTTTAGTCCTCAACGGGGAAAATGGTGGGTAGTTCGAACTGAGTTCGTTCCCCATGAAAAACAAAAACGTGAATCATGAACAGTAATTATTTTTCAATATTCAATAGTTGCTATACATAATTTATTTTCAGGCACTACAAAAAATGATCTCAAAATAATGTATCAATTATAATACAATAACATCGCCACAGGGGGTCTCTCTTGAAATAGAACACACCAACTTCTGCCACAGAGAACTTCCCCTTAAGTAGAACACACTAGCACTATCATAGAGAACTTCCCTTCAAGTAGAACACACCAACTACTACCATAGAGGACTTCTCTTTACGTAGAACACACCAACTACCATAGAGAACTTTCCTTCAAGTAAAACACAACAACTGCTACCACAGAGGACTTTCCTTCAAGTAGAATACACCAACACTATCATAGAGAACTTTCCTTCAAGTAGAACACACCAACTACTACCATAGAGGACTTCCCTTCAAGTAGAATACACCAACTACTACCATAGAGGACTTTCCTTCAAGTAGAACCAACTACAAGGACTTCCCGTGAAGTAGAACACAACAACTACTTCCATAGAGAACTTTCCTTTAAGTAGAACACACAAACTGCTACCATAGAGGACTTCTCTTCAAGTAGAACACACCAACTACCATAGAGGACTTTCCTTCAAATAGAACACAACAACTGCTACCACAGAGGACTTTCCTTCAAGTAGAATACACCAACACTATCATAGAGAACTTTCCTTCAAGTAGAACACACCAACTACTACCATAGAGGACTTTCCTTCAAGTAGAACCAACTACAAGGACTTCCCGTGAAGTAGAACACAACAACTACTACCATAAAGAACTTTCCTTTAAGTAGAACACACCAACTGCTACCATAGAGAACTTCCCTTCAAGTAGAGCACACCAAGTACTACCATAGAGGACTTTCCTTCAAGTAGAACCCAACAACTACTACCATAGAGGACTTTCCTTCAAGTAGAACACAATAACTGCTACCACAGAGAACTTTCCTTTAAGTAGAACACACCAACTGCTACCATAGAATACTTTCCTTCAAGTAGAATACAACAACACGATCACATTTCTATAAGTAGTACAAAAAATAGAGAAAACTGATTTTGTATAAAAACATTTTTATGTGAATATTAACATATATCTAATATTTATCAAAAACTGTCTTCCTGGTAGAACAACCAAATTATACGCACGTACGTAAGAGCAAAGAAAATAATTAATGCATTTCTAAAAATATAATTAGCATATACGTGCCCGGACTAAATAAACTACATTAAAAATAAGCACAGCAGTTACTTACAAAGATCAATTTTTGTAATTCACACTAAAATGTAGAAGAATAGAAGCATTCATTTGTAACTTTCGTTGTTAATGAACGATCTATCTATTTTAGAACGTCATATGATATGTAATGTATTTCAAGTTCTTATATTAATAATAAAAAGTGCATTATTATAAGTAAAAAAAAAGCTTACTTAGATATGACGATATGACGTGCTTTCTGGTGTCCATCTTACACATCGTTTGTTTATAGCAAAGCCACATCGGGCTACCCTGCTGTGTCCACTGCGGAAAATCGAACCCCTAATATCAGTAGTGTAAGTCCATAAAATTACAGCTGTTCCACCGGGAGACCCATATTACATATACTCTAAGAAGTAAATACACTTTCTTACGTAGTGAAACAATTCGAATATTTTATACTCATAACAAAACTATCAAAACATTTGAAGTAGGATTTAATTTCTACTGCACTCATGCAGTGTATACAAAGAAATTCGGCACAATAATAATTATGTACAGTTGTGTATAGCCCATGGTTGACGTGTAATAATCGACTCGTCAGAATTATGTAACAATGAAATAATAATAATAATCTTAGCTGTTGAAACCAACACAGTTATCGTCTTCGTACAAAGATTTGTTTTCTTAATTATCCGTGACTTAAAAAACAAAAACAATCCTAACGGTCATATACGAACCATAACTCTCTCATCTAAAATTCTAGATAAAACTTCTGTTACTGCTAAAATATTTACAAGTATGTTTTGTAAAGAAAAACGTTGCAGCTGTGTCGAACTAGCATCATCGGACTTCAAAAACAAGAACGAAAACCGTTGCTGACAAACTTATATATATATATTTCTCTGTGCAATATACCGCCCCTCCCTCCTCCCAGTGACACAGCGGTATGTATGCGGACTTACAACGCTAGAAATCAGATTTTGATACTCGTGGTGGGCAAAGCATAGCTAGCCCATTGTGTAGCTTTGTGCTTAACTTCAAACAAACAAAAATAAGAGCAATATACCGCGTTAAAATACAGAAGTCTACAGTAAGATATAAGCAGTATTATCAGTCTACAGTAAGATATAAGCAGTCTTATCAGTCTACAGTAAGATATAAGCAGTATTATCAGTCTACAGTAAGATATAAGCAGTCTTATCAGTCTACAGTAAGATATAAGCAGTATTATCAGTCTACAGTAAGATATAAGCAGTCTTATCAGTCTACAGTAAGATATAAGCAGTCTTATCAGTCTACAGTAAGATATAAGCAGTATTATCAGGCTACAATAGGGTATAACCAGTATTATCAGGCTACAATAGGGTATAACCAGTATTATCAGGCTACAATAGGGTATAACCAGTATTATCAGGCTACAATAGGGTATAACCAGTATTATCAGGCTACAATAGGGTATAACCAGTATTATCAGGCTACAATAGGGTATAACCAGTATTATCAGGCTACAATAGGGTATAACCAGTATTATCAGGCTACAGAAATTGGAACCAAAATAATTTAAGACAAAGTTGTATAAATATTTCTATGTTAAATAACATGTCCAAATACGGCCAAATGCGTTTTCCTGTGCCTTACCTTTCTACACCTACATGTGTTTGGTTTGTAATAACTCAAAAAGAATAATATCAGGATTCAAGCACTCTCCAGATCAGAAGTCAATTAGTTTATTTACATAAAACCAATGCAATAATTATGACTTCACAAATCACACGTTAAGCTATTACGACTACAATATCTTCACCTGGCTGAAACAGTTCTGAAAAGAACGAAGATTTCACGCTACACATCATCAACGTTTCTGTTGATTACTAACATAAAGGAAACGTGTCTGGTTATATACTCAATCACTATAGTGTGTATTTTATCAAAGTTACTCGGGATTTCAAGAATAGAAACACACAATGCCTTATTTTTCTTCTTACAAATTAAATATTTATGAAATATAAAGCTGAAAGCGATTCATGAAACACCAGTTTCTGCTAACGGAACTTGCTGCTCGAAGGTCTTTAAAATAGCCTTTAGTAAGAATTGAGGATGATAAGAATTTCTAGTATACGCACAGTTTGTAATGTAAAAAATAAATCAGGGATAAGCAAATTACTGTAATATATTTTCAAGAATTAAATTATAGTTCCGAAATAATTAATGAGAATAAAATATTCGAAATTATATTATAACAATTTGTTGTTCCATCATTTCTGAACCGAGCGCGACATATGTTTAGCGTGCCAAGACTGAGAATCCAAAGATTTATGGTTGGCGTAACGTTTGGGACTGTGAGTGACTACCAAATCCCACTACACTATAAATCTGGTGTTATGTGTGTGAAAACGTTAGAACATATTCGTTGGTAATAATTTGAAGAAGATGTGTTCTATTTGAGTACATGCTATCGTCGTGAACATCTAAAACACATTATGGTAGAGGCTAACACTAGATCAGTTCGATGTTAGAACATGAATATATATATATATATAGGTGTGTAACATCAATCTAATCACTTATAGCGTCTGGACTTTTATCTGTTTTCATTAACTTATGCACATTAAATTGAGGTAAACTCACATTCAGAACTACATGTAGCTAAAATATAAATTAAAAAATCAAGATTTTACTTGTAATACACTACACAGTTTTAAGAAAGATGTAAACTTAAAATTAAGCAAAACTCCTTTGAATATAAATGTCAAGATGATAATGAGAACATTTTGAGGTTGAAACAATCACACTCCCAAATACCTGAGCTACTAAGAAATATAAGTAAATTGTTGCTAAAGCAGAATTATTTACAAACCTTTAACTTTATTGTCATACATTTGCTGACATGATGAAAATGTTAAGAATTAAAAACAGGTTTTCATTGAAAGAAAATATGATGTTTAAGTTTTGAACAAACCTTTGAATGCGTGTATTGTGATACTTACAATTCAATGCGTGTATTGTGATACCTAAAATTCAATGCGTATATTGTGATACCTAAAATTCAATGCGTATATTGTGCTACCTAAAACTCAATGCGTGTATTTTTGATACATACAATTCAATGCGTGTATTGTGATACCTAAAATTCAATGCGTGTATTGTGATACCTAAAATTCAATGCGTGTATTGTGATACCTAAAATTCAATGTGTGTGTTGTGATACCTAAAATT
>NW_013665891.1:177393-183557 GCF_000517525.1 Limulus polyphemus
ATACCTAAAATTCAATGCGTGTATTGTGATGTAACTATAATTCAATGCGTGTATTATGATACCTACAATTCAATGCGTGTATTGTGATACCTAAAATTCAATGCGTGTATTGTGATGTAACTATAATTCAATGCGTGTATTATGATACCTACAATTCAATGCGTGTATTGTGATACCTAAAATTCAATGCGTGTATTGTGATGTAACTATAATTCAATGCGTGTATTATGATGTACTTACATTTCAAAAGTAAAGCGTTAAACGAATTATAGTTTATCGTCACAAGAATGCAAAAAAAAATAGGTTACTCATTTTCATCTTCTAGCCCACAGTCAATCCTGTATCTTAATTAGTAAGAAACAATATTTTTACCGATTCAGTCTCTCGCATCAATACTGTTTTCTTCATCGTGAAGGTAAAGACACATCATGCCATATATGATTGTTGACTGGGTAATCTAATCAATAACTTGATAAAGGAAAGGAATTAAAATCATAATAATTACGTAATACTACTTTAAACAATTATCAAAAATGAGCTTACTGCATGTTTTTCCATTGGCCTATTTGAGGTATAACTTAACGGTAACAGAATACAGTTACCGTAGTCACTGTTTGTTTCATCAGCAGTTGTATTGCTCACCATTATGCATACAATATTAATGTTTATAACTCTATATTGTAGTATTGCTAAGTTATGAAAACAAAATGGGAAATTGGTGTGTATTTGAAATAGATGCGATAATAGAAGATATTCTTATCCCACAAAATATGAAACTATTTCTACTCATACTGGTTAATGTTTTGATGTATCAAAGACTAAAGTTCCCACTCTAAAATAGCTAAAACTGCAATCATTAACTGATCCAAGAGTTATCATATTGGCAAAAGAATTATATTAGTTGTAAGGAGGTAAATTAACTGATTTTTTGGATCAGCATAGTGTTTTGATTAATAATATTTTGATACATATGTATTAACAATTCACAGTTTTCTACTATAAACAAAAAAAAAGGGTTTTGATATGTGTGTTAAGACCAACAAGATACCCAATTACAATTTATCTTCCTTCACTATATAAACAAAATGACATTTCCTGAATGTCCACTTAATTACGATTTGTGTAAAAATAGATAGGCCTGACTTTATTCTGTAAACAAAATGGCATTTTATCAATGAACAGTTAATTACGATTTGTGTAAAAATGGACAGTTCTGACTTCACTCTAGCCAAAATGACATTTTATCAATGAACAGTTAATTACGATTTGTGTAAAAATGGACAGTTCTGACTTCACTCTAGCCAAAATGACATTTTATCAATGAACAGTTAATTACGATTTGTGTAAAAATGGACAGTTCTGACTTCACTCTAGCCAAAATGACATTTTCTCATGGCATGGTTAATTAGTTACATGTTTTGAGACTACACTGTACAGATGATACATTAAATGTTAAAAATTACGTTTATAATGTACTTGAATTTTACTATTCCTATAAGCACATTTTCCACTTAATTATCTTTATTCCTTTCCGCTGTAAATGATGCTATATGCTAATATGTATATTATTTTTATCTTAAGAAAAATTACTCTTAAGATCATTAGATTTCCCAATGAGCTAAAGAGAAACGTGCGAAAAAGAAAAGATATGAAACAAATATTTAATTTCGTTTAGACATATTTGCTTAATCAATAGACGAAGGGTCATGCAAGTGAATATATATATATATATATATTATATTAATTACATATTATATTATTAATTATATATTATATTAATATAAAACACAATATAGCAACACTTATAAAAAAAATCCTGGAGACATTATACTGAGTATGACACAATACAACACCTAATTTTTTATTCTACATTTTAGTAAATGTAAAATGTTAACTTCAGAGTCAGTACTCAAAATATCATGTTCACTTAAGCTTTACAGTTTGATTTGTATTTCCGTACTTCACAAAATGTGACGGATTGGGGCTATCTTTACGAATATACGAAAATACACGACTGGCTACGGATCATTTAGCGCCTTAGCCATAAGTTCTCCTAGTCATGTCCTACATCTACAAGTTTGTGTTACATCATCTACTAACACTTCCGTATCATCTGTTCTTTTTCAGTGAAAAGAAAAGAGAGAGAGAGACGCTGATATGCAAAACGTTCTGAGAAACTTAATCTCTTCATATAATCGTATCTTGCTCACTAGGGGGCGTTCTCTTCTTTAACCGGTTGAAGTGAAGTGATCTGAGCCTCTAACGTGGGTAAAGCTGGTGATACGTGTCCATTTGGCGCTTTCTTAAGGCAGTTGTTAACTGGCCGTGGTACTCCACGGACATGGAAGAAGCCGGCTACATACAAATGTAGCGTTTAAAATATATCCCAGATTTAGGAGAGTCATGCAATTTCTCTTACGTAAAAGCAAAACCTTGTAGGTTTTGGGGATAAATGCCGTATATATATATATATATCGTTTATGCCCCTCTTAGTTTTCAGCACTTAGTTTCTGGAAGATAAAAACTTTTATAAACGCGTATCTAGATTTTTTGTTATCAGAAGCTGAAGGTGTTGTTCGGATAAAGTCTTCAATATTGTAAGAAAGGTATGTTCTATATTGGTTTAGTTAGGTGTTCAGCCAGTATGAAAACTACATTAAAGGTATGTTCTATATTGGTTTAGTTAGGTGTTCAGCCAATATAAAAACTACACTAAAATATCAAATAGTATAATTTTTTATTATAGTTTTTTCGTAAGAACATCATTCAATTGTTATTTTCATCGAAGCATTTACTTGAAGCTTAACTAAAAGTTTGTACATTTATGAGAAGACAGTATGACCGTAAATATATATATATATATATATAGAGAGAGAGATGAATTTGGGTTATAAACTTCATTTATATTTTTCATGAGGTAACTTTTTTTCTTTTACTGTTGCCGTGCTCGCTTTTGACGAAGGTCAATGAATAGCATTTAAGTTTGGTATATTTTGTATCTAAAAAAATCTAAAAATTCTATCTTAGAATACACAGATAGAAGAAGGGCTTTAATAACGGTTGTGGTTAAATTCTACTTCAGAATATACTTCAAACTTAAGAATTTGTCTTCATAACAATGAGTTTCCAAACACTTACACAATATAGAGAAGTTATTCGTCTAGCACGTGATTACCGAATGTTTATCTGAGGGATTATATATCAAACGATTTGTTTGTACTTCCCTGCGTTCAATATTTTCAGTCATTCGCTCAAGATTCGTGACTAGAGTACAATTTGTTTCGTTTGAAATTTTTTATCGTTCAGATATAGTAACATTACGTACCGTGAAATGTAACGATGATATATATTTACTACGTCAAAATACTTTACTTCATATAAAAACTTTTATTACATCGTCTAAGGATTCATACAGTTGTTGCATACCTCACCTTTCGTGTATTTAATATGATTTATACAAAACGTAGGTCCAGCTAATATATAAACATTTTATTAGTTTTACAAATTAATTCACCAACAAAAAGATTTTAAATAAATCAAGAAAATCACGAAGAGGAAACGTTTGCGTTACAGGGCTCAACATTTAAACTGGATAATGTTTCGGTTAATAATTACAACTACACGTATACGAGATAACTACAAATTTAAACTGGATAATGTTTCGGTTAATAATTATAACTACACGTATACGAGATAACTACAAATTTAAACTGGATAATGTTTCGGTTAATAATTACAACTACACGTATACGAGATAACTACAAATTTAAACTGGATAATGTTTCGGTTAATAATTACAACTACACGTATACGAGATAACTACATTTTTATTAGTACCTGAATTTTCTTGAAGCTTAGATTATCACGCACATTCTATACTGGCTCACCATGATATCATTAAAAAAAAGATAAATATTTTGACTAACATTTACTCAGAGGTCGCGTTTAAAAAATACAAACTTCTTTCAGTATTCAAGTTTGAGCTAAGTAAGAATGAGAAATATAGTTATTTTACTTTGCAAAACTGCTTTCAAGTCACACGAAAATGCTTTAAGTAAACTAAAAAAGAAGAATCATAGCAAATGGCTCGTGAAGAAGTAAACGTTTGATCCAGACTTCAGTATCAATATAAATATTCACTACATTTGTTAAATGGGACGCTTGTTAGATTTGCATTAATGTAACAAACGTATATAAATAAACGTCATTAGTTAATATTGCGCTTCAATTCTAGTATACGTCATTTTTTTTTCCATTAAGCTACATAACAAATGGCTTAAAATCCTTCACCAGTTCCTGCTCGCATCCTTATAAGTTACCAGTGATTGATAAAATGCTTCGTATAGGCATAGTTAAATATACCCTCTTATAAATAAAACATATTTAGGTGATTAAATGAAAAGTCACGTGTGTTTCACAATTGAGGTTTAAACGTTGTGATTTTTTAAAGGGAAGTTTCTAGTAATCATCTCGGTTACTTGTCAGTATTTCATTTTTATTCTAATTATCTGCATTTAGCACGTGCACTGGTTTAATACTTTATCAACGGATTAACACAATTTATTATGACTGTTACGACCTCTAACATGTTATCTACTTTGAGAATTTCTATGTAATTTATTCTTAAAGTAACAAAGCATACTTTAACGTTATTTTTCTTATACTTGTATTAGTTAATTTTCATAAGTATTTGTATACTTGTACATCTTATTGTCTTTTATTTGTTCACGTATTTTTCTCTCTGTTGAGCTGTATTTATTTATCCTATAATTTATATCTGCTCTTTTCATTTCATCTAATTGTTTGTCTGTCTACTTGACTCACTGATAGTAGATTCTTGGTAAAATTCAGCTAGACTGCTTTATTATGCAAACTATAACAAGCTGTCATAAACAAAGAGAATATAAATATACACATTGAAACGTTATTAGATTATAAAAACATGAATTTCGTAAAATAAGCAAAGGACGCATGATCAATTACTCAAATGGGAACATCTTCGTTCGCTGAAAATATCTAGTCAATCTAATGAGATTAAGAGTGAGGCATGAAGTGCTGTCTTTGTAAAGAAAAATTCGCTTTGATCATGTGCAAGCTACTTAAACAAGGTGGTGAATGCTAGCAAAAGAAGATGTACTGTTAATCTTGTTAACCAAAGTCGGCTTATGGATATACTCTCTCGTGATTAAACATAATGAGAAAGACGTTTGAAAAACAAAACTAATATATATATATATATATGTGTGTGTGTGTGTGTATTTAGTATATATATGTGATGCACTATACTGTGTAACTTGAGAACTTTCAGAAGTTGTGTATAGTTACTGTTAGACATGACAAACTAGTCTTGACTTACAAGCTCAGAGGTTATCTAAACAATTAACACCTATTTATTAGAACATTTATATGTAGTATGTTTTAGTCTACAGTTGGTCTACTACTGCTTCAAATGACAGGCATAGCTCTATTAAGACTAAAAGCAATGACGGGATTTATTTTGTCATCATATATACTACACTTTTTCATATTTTCTAATAATTAAAGATAAGGCCACTGAATTGTATATCTAACATGTATAAACATTAGCTGAACATATCATTATATACACGTGTCAATACACGAAAGACCTTTTTCTTCTACGTTGGTTTTATTTCTATCTCAAGCCTTAGTTCGAATCACAGAATCCATCTTCAGCTCCAGTCTACAGAGAAAGTGAAATCAATCGATTAAGAAATGTTGTAGCTTATCACATCAATCACGCGACATTTACTTTGAGCATTAGGCAACTAAATCTAACACCACCACGTGTTTACATTAAACTAGATCAGCGCCATCTGTTGTAAAAACCAAGGTGATAAATAGAAAATAAAATAATAATAGGAAGAACATTTATTCATATAAATACATTTACGAGCCCATCTGTCACAATTTCACTGCTTAATATGATATTTGATTTGGCTAAGCTATTAGGGCAGTGTGCATGTGCCTTGACCTACCTTAATTATTTGACGCCTTTTATTTGGGAGTTATTGTAATGTACACAGCGTGGTCACAAGTAAATAGACACCACTTTCCAGAAAAAATGAAATTGTTCAGTCATATTCACATGAATTGATATATCTATAATTTAATTAAAATTTAGTAGATCTTACTTTCGCTTCGTG
>NW_013665891.1:184382-195454 GCF_000517525.1 Limulus polyphemus
TGACAATTCGAGAGAACCTTGAGTTCTAGGCATGTTGTAGCACAAGATAATTAGTGTGCGGATGATTTTCATTTATATAGTGCTCTGTGAACACAAATTAGTCAGCATAAATCAGTTAAATGACGACAAATTAGGTGTCTGTTTACTTGTGACCACTCAGTGTACAATGTCTCAGCATATGATGCGGATATCTCAGTTCATGTTTTACATTTTCCGCAGTATACTCTAGTTAACATCCATTTATTTTTTAATTTTCAACTACTCGTGTTTTCTGGACTTTTGTGAAGTTTTTTGCGTTAAATTTTAAGGGCTTAAACTAAGGTATACAGCATTAATTTGCATTTCTAGCAGTCCCCAACTGGAACAGCAGTATGTCTTCGGACTTACAACGCTAAAATCAGGGGTTCGATTCCCCTCGGTGGACACAGCAGATAGCCCGATGTGGTTTTGCTATAACAAAACACATATTTCTGGCAGTCCAAATATTGCTAAGAAATTGAATGGGAGTTAGTTCACCAGTTGAAAGATCTAGGGACGAGTGCCACAATTGCATCTGGAAGCTTCGGATTGAAAAATAAATATTGTTCTAAAGTTTTGATATGAAATACTCTCAGATTCTAAACGTATCAATATAGATGTGAGCATTTCTGTACCTTCAATTTATTCAAATTTCAACCTGGGCTCGGCATGGCCAGGTGGTTAGGGCACTCGACTCGCAATCTGAGGGTCGCGGGTTCGAATCCGCATCCCACCAAACATGCTCGCCCTTTCAGCCGTGGGGGCGTTATAATGTGACGGTCAATCCCATTATTCGTTGGTAAAAGAGGAGCCCAAGAGCTGGCGGTGGGTGGTGATGACTAGCTGCCTTCCCTCTAGTCTTACACTGCTAAACTAAGGACGGCTACCGCAGATAGCCCTCGTGTAGCTTTGCGCGAAATTCAAAAACAAACACACAAACAAATTTCAACCATATAACCAGCCCGTAAACAACTGTTATAGTAGAAGTCTGACAAACGAAAACTGCGAACTACCGAGAGTGAATTGTGTCTGTCTCAGGTGTAGAATGAAACTAGAAACACAATTAAACATTAAGGGCAGAAGTATATTATTCAACTTCTACAGTAAGTTATTGGAAGTCCGTTATTCCTAATACACCTGCACAAAAAAGTATTTACCCTAGGTACAAAAAAACAGGGCCAAAATGCTTATATTTCAACGATATGTTATAGCACACACGGAAAACATGCTACTAAATGATACCTAGTTGTTAAATCCACAACTAAGCTATTTCATTACTGAAGTTGCTAAACTACAGTGCTGTCCTCAACTATGCACATTTTTTCTTTTAATATTTTGAGAAATATTTGTTCCACACTCACTCTCACCATGGCTTATTCTAATAACTTACTAGCTAATCAAACAAAGAAGAATGTAATAATATATCGACCACACAATAGCTGCCATATCTCGTGCCAACGAGGCCTTTTGCTCAATACCATGGTTCATCAGGCCGGCTGGGGTACAACGGACACAGTAATGGCTGAGTGTTATTTATTTATTTGACTTTACTGAAGAAATATATGAAATCAGTGGTTCGTTTATATGAAAACGACGACTATTTTTATACGATTGGACGTGATGAATGGAGCCCGAAAGATCGTCTCGAAATTAAGAAATACGGTAGAGAATTCACTAGAAAATTCAGTCCACGTACAGACCAGATGTCTGATAGCATGTTCAGAATCTCGCTTCAATTATTTTGTCTGATACTAAATAGCTCTGAAATACTGTGATAGTCAACATTTCTGTTCACTGTGAACAATTATTTTCAATTTAGTAATTCTTTCCGTGTAAACTTGTGGTAATGGTTCGACAGGTCCTATTACTACAACTTTACATGGAAAGAACATCTAAACTGAAAGAATCACAAGAAGAGCAAAATAATATGTATTCAAATCTGTAGATGAATTAATGGTGTTGACTTTACAGGACGGTCGCGGGTTGAAATCCCCGTCACACCAAACATGCTAGCCCTTTCAGCCATGGAGACGTTATAATGTGATGGTCAATGCTACTATTCTTTGGTAAAAGAGTAGCCCAAGAGTTGGCGGTGGGCGGTGATGACTAGCTGCCTTCCCTCTAGTCTTTCACTGCTAAATTAGAAACGGATAGCGCAGATAGCCCTCGTGTAGTTTTGCGCGAAATTCGAAAGAAACCAAACCAAAGTTTATAGGACGGATAGTTTGTGCACAATGAGCCGAAAAAGCCGTGCATTCTCGCAACAAGTCATGTTAAATATGAAAGAAGTAAAAATTGGAATTGCATTCAGATATAATTTTCCACGTTGTGGTAACGTTTGTAATTTGAAATTAGTGATGCATTTTACATCCGTTTATATTTCTATCTGTCTGCCCAGTAACCTCTCTCATTATTATCCTCTGTCTTTCTTAATTTTTTTATTTTAATATATCAAACTGTTGCCCCCTGAGAAGTGAGGTCTACCTTTCGGAAGTGCTATAGGGTTTCTTATTTTAATTTACCAAACTAGGGAGTAGAGGTTTTGTATAGTGTTATTATTTTATATAGAGCTGACCCGGTTCTTCCTACATTGTTTGTTTTCAAGAAGTTTTTATGGGGTTTGAAATAGCAACGATTTCTAGAAGATTTAATATGATATAAAAAAGGTTTGAAACTAAAGTGGGTCTGTTAGTAAAGTGGGGCGCAACTTACGAGAACTCGATGAAGAGTTAAAAAACCATTTGAAACCTAGTGGCCAGTCAAAAATCGCTTAAAAAGCGTATTAGTTTAAGCATTCGACAATGTTTAGAAGTTAATTCAGAATTACATTACAGCTATAAAGTCAGCAAAGTATGCTTAAAAAGCGTATTAGTTTAAGCATTCGACAATGTTTAGAAGTTAATTCAGAATTACATTACAGCTATAAAGTCAGCAAAGTATGCTTGACGTTACCGAAAGCAGAGAGAGAGAGAAAAGATTCAGTTAAGAATGTGACAGATGGAATATAAACCCTGTTTTAAATACCCAGTACAGATTCAAGTTTCATAAATTGTTCGTTTAGACTTAAAAGGGTCATAAAGTAAACGTAGATCGTTTTTAATACATTAATAACATTAATTTTTTTTAACAAGTCTGTGAATCTACTCAGATTAATCCACTTGAAAGGTTGGTACATTCATTGGTACAAATGGTTGGCTATGTATCCAAGTCTCAAAAGTGGTAAAGAAACTGGAAACATTTCAGAAGCCTTTCAATAATGGGGTGAAAATTGGAGAAGAAAAATAGAAGAATGTGATCAGAAATTTATTGAAGACCTGAAATAAAAATAAAATCAAGAGGGAGATAAGCAATTTAGAGAGAAAGGAGATGTTAGTAAATCAAAGTTAGAAAAGTTTAAGAACAATGTTACAGGAAGTTTAAAGAAGAGTTGGCAAGCAATAATATGAATATCCATAAGAGTGTGTAATAACCAACATGGTTATTAAAAGTAGCATTATTTCAGATATCATATCATTCTAGAAAACGTACACGTTGTTAATGAAAAGGTCATAAAGGGAACAAAGGTCAAGTTTAATGATAAACCGAGTTCTATTATAGACATTCTTTTGAAATTTGCAGGAGTGCAAGAAATTGTTAATTCTAATATTGCCACGTTAAAATGAGTTATTATTGTTTAGTTTGGTTCAGTCAGGAAAAAAAAGAAGCTGTTGGAGAGTAGAGAAATACCCTGATGAACAAGAAAAATTAATTTCAAGAATGGTTCATAAACTTAACAATCAAGCCATTGGAGCCTATTCAGTTATTCCAGTTAAAACAAACATGTCTTCAGGAAACATTTTAAAAAATAACCTAAAAGACGTCTACATAACTACCCTTACCCATATAGCAACAGATTATACAAGATATTTCCCTTATCTCATCTTTAGAAAATCCAACAACTTATTACAAAAAATATTATGTAAATCGTACCAAATCCTGATAAAGGTATTCTCTAAGTTATCAAATGGATAGTGAACACAGAACTATCATTTCTACTGCCTAATTGAAATGAACATCTTTAATTTGCTATCGTAATAGTTTGTGAAGAAACATGTGACCGAACACCCAAAGGAGATGTGTTTTTTTTTTCTATTTTATTGTGAACAGAACCATTGAAGTGATCATTCATTATCAAAGTTTCGTGCATTGACGATTATCAACACTAAAAGAGTGCAATAAATATCATCAGAGTCAGATTAGGGTAATACTAAGAACCCATGAGTGAAAGTAAAGTAGAATATGTTATAATATGTGAACCTCATTACATCTGCGCTATCCAGTACCAACGAGGCCTTTCGCTCAATACCAGTGCACATCAGGTCGGTTGGGATAGGGCAGACATAGTAGTGGCCTAGGCGCTATATATCATCAGTTTCCATAAACTGCCAATATTAGGGTGTGAATCAGATTAAGCAAGTAAATGGTAATTATTTCCAATTTTATTTAAGTATTTTTAAATCAGACTTTTATGCAGGAATTAATATCACAATATTATTCATTTTACTTTATTTTAACGTTGTTTATTTATTTCATTTATTTATTCGTTGTTTTTATTTATTATTATTATTATTTTATTTGAATTAAGACAACATCCCTCTATTCATCTTCAGATGGTTAAGTTATTCAATCATGGAGTTAAACCAGCTACTAACGTATGTCAAATATGATATCCTGCTGATGAATTACACTCCAGCACTTCTTACGTTTGATTCCTCAACTGATGATACTATTGAATCCCAAGTTACTTTGTGGGCAATGATAAGCCTATGAGAACTTAAAGAGAATATACCATTCAATTAAGAGACATCATTGGTAACAATTAAAACAACAACACAAGAGCCTTAGAGGAACAGGACCTGGAATATAAACGTTTGAAGTTCGTGTTAGCTTTAATGATGATAATCTGCTAAACGAATACCTTTGAACAATAAAACTTAGGATCCTATATTAAAATATCTAATTCGTGAACACGTTGATAACGTAAAATGTAATAATTATTCATGGAACTTTGCAAGTTAGAATTTAGTCAATAATGTATAGTATTATGCAATATTTTTGTAAAGTAAACGCCCGTCGTTGTCTCAGCTGTGAGCTGCAGGCTTACGACGATAAAAATCGGGTTTCGATACCCGTGGTGGACAAAGCAAAGATAGCCCATTGTGTTGCTTTGTGCTTAACTCAGGTATCAAAAACTACCAAATCAAACTAAAATAAATATTATTTGGCTTTTAAGATACTTGTGTGTTACAGCATTAACCGATAAGTGAGCTTAAATTACATCATTCTTAAGAACAAAATAATTAGAAATATCTTAGACATTTAGAAATTCTAAATTACCAGTCGAGTTTGTCAGAGAAATATTAGAACAATACGATGTTTTAAAAACAAGTCTGAAAATAAAATTAGAGATAAGTCACGAGTTTGGTGCAGGCTGGCAGCAAATTAGTGAAGGGAGTGATTTGTTTGTGACGAGTTGATGAAGGTTTATAGAAATTTCGTTTGTTGTTAAGCGCCAAATTACACTGCTGCTCATAGCGGGTATCGAAACCAGATTTGTAGTGTTATAAACGCTCACACTTGCAGGAATAAATGATACTGTATTGGATGAAATAGTTAATATTTTTCTATTCTGTAAAAAGACAAAAACACATAAAACAACTTATTGATAAATAACTTAAATTGACATTTTTGTCCTGCTTTAGTAAACTGAATATTGGTTTCTTTAACAGCAGAGAATGATTCGGTTACTAAATACATAATTATGATGTAGTGTTTGACGTTAAAACACTCGTTACATTTGCAGGTGCAACAGAAACAAAATGGTGAAAGAAATCTCACATTTATATTCATTCTTGGTTTCATTAATATTTCTAAAGGTTTCATTCAGTATATATATATAGCAAAAGTGAGAATGTGGGTCTATATACTGAAAGTAGAGGGCGCTCTACTGGATAATTTTAATGTAGGTTATACGTATAAAAACAAATAAAAAATAAGTTGGTATTTAATTTAATAGCAAAAACAGAATGTTTACTTTCAAAAAGACATACAGATGCATATTTCTGAATTTCAGTTCATTAAGTTTAATATCATGATTTTACCCGTTTTGAATAGTAATGTCGCTCCAAAAATGAAAATCTCTGGTACTGAAAGAAATTACAAAATAAAAAAAAACTACTAATATTACAACAATAAAAGATCTATTTTCTATTTCGTTTCTAAATGCTGCAAAAACAATATATAAAATCAACATTAATCACATCACACCCATGTAATATCCTTAAGTAGTAGCAATAGTATGCTACTTAATCTCACAGGAAATATCGTTTTTCTTGTACAATTACTTTATGCTATGTTATTTTAAATTAGTATGTTTGGTATGTTGGATAAATGATGTTACAAAGATTTTTGTGTGTTACAGTATTAACCGATAGGTGAGCTTAAATTACATCATTCATAAGAACAAAATAATTAGAAATATCTCAGACATTTATAATTTCTAAATTACTAGTCCAGTTTGTCAGAAATGTTTCACTTTTATTGTAGAAACGACACATTATATGCTGTTAATGTAAAGGTAGGAACCATTTGTAAGTTGTTTTTTAAAACAAACTTTTATGAAAACGATTCTCCGTGACACTGTCTATGGCTAGACAGATGAAAAACGACGCTGAGAAAAAACTGAACTAAATATGTTAGCGCGCATAATCTTGATGTTTTCGTCATCCGGCTTTTATTGGCGATTTCGTCGAATGTTGTTCTCCATTTATTAACATTGACTGTTACCACCTAAAGCTATGTTTGAACTTCCAGCAGCTGGGCTGGAAACAAACACTTGGAACCGTGAACACCAGGAGTGATACTCAATGTTAGTGAAAGCAGAAGGAATTCATGCTGCGTACAAAATACAAAACAGAAAACGTACACGCATGTGCGTCATACCTCACACACTGAAAGGACATAAAATATGTTACATCATTAATTTCAACAACTTATGTTAAATATGAGTGGATGCTCCAACAAATAACTGGTTAAGGTAATTGTTTTATTTTATTTCTTAAATATAATAATTAATGTAAAAACCTACACTGTACATATTTTCCCTTTTTTTCCTACCTTTGTAAAGTTGAAAATCTCTATGTTCCTTACCAGAAAACAATAACAACAAAAGACAAGACCTGTAATACATAGAATTATTTATACTTCATAAGTATTAATAATACAATATTAACTTCTGTGCATCTTTATAAGCTTTAAAACGTTTCATTAGTTTAATGTATACAAATGCACTATGAAATATGGCAAACATTTACGATTTTTTTAAATGAGCCACCCAGGCGAAGTACTTGATATCTGTTAGAGAAAGATTCTACAAGGAACCGTTAGAGAAAGATTCTACAAGGAACCGTTAAAGAAAGATTCTACAAGGAACCGTTAAAGAAAGATTCTACAAGGAACAGTTAGAGAAAGATTCTACAAGGAACCGTTAAAGAAAGATTCTACAAGGAACCGTTAAAGAAAGATTCTACAAGGAACAGTTAGAGAAAGATTCTACAAGGAACCGTTAGAGAAAGATTCTACAAGGAACCGTTAGAGAAAGATTCTACAAGGAACCGTTAGAGAAAGATTCTACAAGGAACCGTTAGAGAACGATTCTACAAGGAACCGTTAGAGAAAGATTCTACAAGGAACCGTTAGAGAAAGATTCTACAAGGAACCGTTAGAGAAAGATTCTACAAGGAACAGTTAGAGAAAGATTCTACAAGGAACTCCAAAATTCAATAAAGGAAAGATAGAGCTATGATTGTAAATTCAGATTTTTGTATACGTCATGTTACAAATCAACAACCTTCGTTTCTTCCTTACTGAAAATTCTATGGATGAGACTGATAAAAAAGATATCAATAATATATACAGTTGAATATACGTTAAAAGTGATTGAAGTCTGTCTTGTTTTGAACAATGTATATACAAGGAGCAAAACGTTAAATATTAGTGTCCTAAATTTTATATGAAGACACAGACGTTAATGAAGCAGAAGTTATCCGAAAGACTTCACTTCGGTATTCACGTTTATTCAGAAAGTTTAACTGTGATTATAAGAAGAACATGTGTTATTTTCTTAGTTATATACCAACAAGTTGATAAATGGTATGACGTGTTGTAGTCCTGGCCTAGACTGAGTCATCATGTAAAAAAAAAAAACGAATCGTAAGGGCGTAAAACAATATTGATCATGAACAGCACGTAGTAAACGCATTTTTAGAGAAAGCTAACCAAGTATGAGTCTTTTGTTAATTTTGTGAATCTGAGCTGGGTGATTTAATATTTGTTTTTGTCTAACATGTACTAGCGATAATTCGTTTGACTAGCATAAAATATGCGCACTCCGCTGCGGGGTTTAAAGCCCCTCATGATTTACAGAGGCCCCAATGTACCCATCAAGCTCCTCCGTTATCCATAATTACTTCTATAGCGACCCCAATAAGAGCCCGTACCCGAAAACAAACTTTGTTAGAATACCCGATTGCGATACCTAAGCACGTGTGCCAAATTTGGTCCCGCTAGCTTCTGAATTAAGGTATGAATACAGTTTCAAATATGGCTCCCTCTTGATCCCGAGGGGGAACCAGAGTCGTGTTTAGAGACCTTTAAAACCTATTCCTAGACCCTCATCATTCCTTTGAGACTTTTCAAGCCCAATTTAACCCTTTGATATTGTTAGGTAGGGGCGTATAACTACCCCAAGGAAGCCCGTACGCAAACAAAAAATCCTTTAGGACACTCGCTCGCTAGCTTGTGAGTGGGAATAAGAACATAGTTTCAAACATGGCGCCACCAGGATCGCTGAAAGTACGGAGTATCTTCAAAGTATACCATGGATCGAGCTTTCGAATTACCAATCAAAAACATGACACACTAATAACTAGACAACGTCCAGCTCAGTTGAACAGATAAATCCTAAATTTTATATAATATGAGTCTGTCTAGATTACTGAAACATTGGCTGAGTTTAAGTGTTGTCGACGCACTATGTTCCGCTCTTCACCTCAGCAGTAGTTCTGTAAACCTACATGCATATTACTATAGAATTAACAGATATAATGAATGATGCACATTTCAATACTTGGTTTAGCCTCAAACAAACACATTCACCCGTATTTTTAAGACTTATGTTTCTTGTAAAAATCAACTCAGTGTATTTATTGAATTTATTAAGCCTAATTTTAAAATGTGTTTAAGTTAATTACTCTTCTCGTATGATCAACGTACTTTTGTAGTCACGTACAAATTATAATTTACCATTTCTTATTAGTACGCTTTCCACTATTGAGCTTTCTTGTTTCATAATTAATAAACAAACGACTTAGCACTAGGCTATACCGAGAGACCCCTTGTGACATTCTGTATTTTTCTAACTGTTCGTTGGGGATTACTATGGTGAAGGCTAAGAAGAAGAAAAACAGAGATCTGTGACTTCGTGTTTTTTTTTTGTAAATACAACTTACCACCAGAAATGAGGGTGATATTAACATGAGAGATTTTCTGTTTCAACGAAATAACCTCAAATCTTAATTTTAGTATTTCAAGATGATTCACTTGAAAGTATCTAATGTCTGTAAGAAGGTCTTATCTTCACTATACTTTTATTAGGATATGTAAAGGGTTAAATACTGGTCCAGTATTTTGATACCGGAAGAACCATAGATTGCTAGACATATAACATAAACAATATCAAAGGCACAGGTTAGGATAATGAAATTGGGGTTATTAATTTACTATATATATAGATATTCCATAACACGATTTAACTGCGTTTTTGTAAGGTTGCCACTTTGCTCACAGTTGTTCTTGGCCAATACGTGTTAAATAATGCTTTAAACAAAGTTTATCATAAACACCCAAGTGTACCCCTATTGTTATTTTTGGGTAAAACTGGTAGATTTACATTTTTGTGAAATAAAAACTTTATTGTAGTTGCTTATTAAGAACTTATTACGTGCAACAACTATCATTGTTTCCTTTTCAAATGCGTATTTTGAAGGTTATTTTAGTAGTCGGGTTATAATTTCTGTCTAAGTTGTACAATGTCCTGTCAAAAGTATCCCGAGACACCTAGTCATGAAGGGAGGTTAATGTAGGTCACTTTTCTTAGTCCGATATTGTACAGTTTTTGGCTTGAGAACCTGCTGCTATTCTGCAAGAACTAATGTCTAAAAGACTGTGATCTGTTTTTCTTATCTTCGGATGTTACAAAAATGTTCTATAGACCTAAGATCTTGGCTTTAGAGGAAGGGAGGATCATTCTACTACTCTGATCCTGCTTCTTTTTAACTAGGCATGAAATGAGCTTGTTTTATAACTAAATGATTATCTTTCTGAAGAATATCTTAGTCCGCTGACCAAAACATTTATCTGAGGCTCCTGAGATGTGTTCATCTAGAATCTCGCGATATCCACGGTCTCTTCATAGTTAACTCCCACGCTCAATAGTCAGCACAACGTTTTCATCACAATCCTTCGTACTTGACAGGACGCAATCAGAGAAAGAACTATTCACCGGTCTGTCGCAGATCCGTATTCGGCTATCTGTTTGAAGTTGAATGAAGCTACCGTCACCATTCCTTGAAATACAGAGTGTTAGTCAAGAACCCAGAGCTGACGGGTTTTATACCAAACAAAATGATACTAAACATTCATGGGGATTATATATATATACAGAGAGAGGAGGATATTCGTTATATACCGTTATTTGTTTAGTAACTTGTAAGTAAACTGTTAATATGTATATATATATATATGCATAGCTGATTATTTGTTTATACCTATAAATATCTATGTGTCCCTGAGTACCAGTCATAATTTTTGAGTATACTGTACGACAATTGTTATTTCTGAAAATTCCTTAATTATTTTGTAAGTTACAATTGTAAATGTAATTCAAGATATTTAGGATATCTTGGCAACAAAGCAACTACACTGCTACTTCTTAATTTAAATTGTCTATACACACC
>NW_013665891.1:195464-228916 GCF_000517525.1 Limulus polyphemus
TATATTTAAAACGTGATTGTGAAGGAGAAACAAATAATAGAGTAACTGTAACCCTACTTTTGGCCCACCCTGTATATATGTATAGCTGATTATTTGTTTATACCTATAAATATCTATGTGTCTCTGAGTACCAGTCATAATTTTTGAGTATACTGTACAACAATTGTTATTTCTGAAAATTCCTTAATAATTTTGTAAGTTACAATTGTAAATGTAATTCAAGATATTTAGGATATCTTGGAAACAAAGTAACAAGAAACTACACTGCTACTTCTTAATTTAAATTGTCTATACACACTGAACATTTTACATGCAAATACATCTTTGAACAAAACACATATCATAAACTAGTCTCCTGGGTTATAATTTAATATACATGTTCTTTTGTAGGATCTGAGTTAGGCTTAAAAACCTTTTCACCGAACTGATGCAAAATATAACAGAAAAAATAATATAGGATGAAGTTATATATGTTTTTTCAGAGAAACCAAATCAGATTATTACCACAGGACAGAAATGACACTTACTAAGCTAGTGCTTATGAACTACACTTCTACTGACTTCCAAAAATGCTTGCTTCACTGTAAATGTGAAATGTTGATTGTGATGTCATTCTCCATTTCACTGTAGAACAAACTGTCATTGCTTACTGATGAACAATTTGGACTTGGATTCATCTATAAAGAGCCCACGTCTCCAGCTTTGCTCATTCCACTGTTTGTGGTTCAAACCCAATTTAACCTTTTGATTTGTTACTTCTTGTCAGCAGAGGTTTTTCGTCCATTGAGACCACTTCGTGTATCTCTCACTGTTCTATAGGTATCAGACACTACTATATTTACATCAAAATCGTTGGCAAAATCTGTACTGGACTCTCACCTTTCTCATAAAAACGGATATTGATATGTTTAATATCATTTTTGGAGAGTTTTAATTTTTACCTCTGTTATTAACAGTTCTAGTTTCACGAACCCTCTTCAGACTCTTACATAAATTTTCTACTGTATCATAGATTCCTGCTACAATTTTCATGATGAGTATCATTATACATCCAAAATTTTGATTTCTACACGATTTTCATGCGGCATTTCATTCCTGGAATCACAACTAGTACTAGACATAATTTTACTACCTGTATTTTTATAGGTTTCATACTGATTTTAACACTTTCTGATTAATTGGATGACAATCAATCACAGTGTAAACTATCATCACGTGACTGTACCGTGGTGATGTTAGTTTTCATACGATAAAGGGGTGACATTCCTCTAAAGTTTTAAGCTATGTCCTCAGTAGATTGATGTTGTCACTCTGGCAGAAAATGTGTACAACAGAAACCATGCGATTGTGATAGCTTTCTTGCGCTTGTTTCAATGTCACAAGTTTCATGAAACCAGGGATACTCATCAAGAATCTCGTCCACAGTTTTGTAAATGTCGATAAATAACTTTTTAAATTGTACTTCTTTTAAATTTGGCTTATATTTTTTTTTATATCAAATCCTTTTATTTTTACTGTCATTTCTATACCTTGAATTTTTTTCTATTTATGATTTGAATTTGTTTGTTTATTTGAAATTAAGCACAAAGCTACAAAATGGGCTATCTGTGCTCTGCCCACCACGAGTATCGAAACCCGGTTTCTAGCGTTGTAAGTCCGTAGACATACCGCTATGCCACTGTAGGGGCCTTATAATTTGTAGCTTATAAAACTTCTCTATCCATAAAGCTAAGAATTACATAAACACTGACTTTGTTTATGTATCCGTGATAAAATTATCTTCAGTACCGACTTCTGCAGCCATCTTGTAAGAGAACGTCAGTTGTAGAAGTACGTTTTGACATTATATGTCCTCATAACGAGTTTTCTGCTGTACGCCTACCTCGTTAATCTAATATGTCGGTCAGTTTACTGAGTAAGTATACTCTCCGTCTTTCCATGTGCGTTATTTGGTGAGAAAAGTCTTCTAAAAAAACATATATTGCCAGACCCTGACTTGGGAAGAACAACAACTCTGACGTAGCTCCTTCTCGAATTTTCCAAGAATGCTTGGGAAAGAAACACGTTTGACCATTCCTAGCTGGTTTTCATATATTTGCTTACTTAAGTCGACAATGATGCCCTCTATGGTGAAACTATTTTTGTTTCAATTTTGTCAAATCACATGATTTGGAAAAGTATGCTCTCAGTATTCTTGGTGTTTAAAAATGTCTTTCTTTTGGATAGCTGATACACATTTTCTGAACATATTTTTCTTAGCTAGTCTGCTAAGTGTGAGAAAAGAGAACCACAGACATGGAAACAATTTCATTGCTTTTGTTTGTAAGCTTCACGTAACCAAGCAAATGTTTTTTATATTTGTGTTTTCCTTGCATCATAGTCATTTTCCATCTCATTTGTAAAACACACTTCTCTTTGCTTAGCATGGTCTTGTGGTAAGACATTCGATTCATAATTGGCGGAATCGAAACCCGCTGCCGAACACGCTACATGCTCACCCTTTCAGTCTTGGGTACGTGATAATATGATAGTCAATCTCACTATTTGTTGGTAAAGAGTAGCCAAGAGTTGGCGGTAGGTAGTGCTGACTATCTGCCTTCCATCTAGTCTATCGCTTCAAAATTAGCGATGAAAATGCAGATAATATGTTTGTATGTTTGTTTGAAGTTAAGCACAAAGCTACACAATGGGCTATCTGTGCTCTGCCCACCACGGGTATCGAAACCCGGCTTCTAGCGTTGTAAGTCCGCAGACATACCACTGTGCTACTGGGGGCAATGCAGATGGCACTCGAATAACTTTGCGACAAAAATTCAACAAAATAAACAAATTGGTCTCGTTATATAATTTTCAATTTGGTGCAATAATAGATAAAAAAGAAGGTAAAGAACCCAGCACTCGAAAGTTTGCTCATGAAAAGAGTTTGACTTCATGGTTTAAAAAACAGGTTATCTTTCAAAATTTTGCTTTGAAAATAATTTAATATCTTCTTCCCTTAAGAATTTTGGTCTTAAAGTTATTTTATTATTTACATTTTATTATTCTGTTTTTAGCTACATTTAATTTTCTCGGTTTAGAAATAAAAATAAATATATAATTCCCAGTATGAGTTTTGTTTCTGTAATTCACATTTTGTTGGCAAATTTATTTTTTATGGATTTTATGTTTAGTTTTGAAGTAGTATATTATCAAATTTGTACGATTAAAAAATCACCAAACTAGTAACTCAAATACTAAAACACAGATATGTAGCCCAATCTATCATTCGATTCATCACTTGTCACTGAGTTTTACCGGAGTTTTCAACTATCTCCAGAAAACTTGAAAAATGGTAAATTGAAACAACAAGACTAGGCTTGACGTAGTGATGGCTTATATATTATAGGTATGGTGTTTTGAGCTGTCTTTTACTCCCCACATTGAATCTATATTTATGTAGAATTTGAAGGGTATGTGGCATTGAAGCTACGAATGTACTCTTCTGAATTATACAATAAAATACAACTAAGAACACCATATCTGTGATACTTCTTTAAAAGCCTACTATTTCATATAACCTACTAAATCAAACAAAACGTTTTAAAGTTATTTTTAAGGGATTGTCCCATCGTCTCTTAGTTTTAGTTTTTAACGTTGTAAATCACCTCAACCATCCGTATCTCTCTATATATACAAACAACTCTGTCAATAAGCGGCCCCCACACGCGTATAAATCTTAACTGACTTCAACACAATGCTCTAATTACGACTTTGGCAGCTCAGCTCATACGCGTGAAAAAGACATGAAACTTCGCCGATCCTGTGAAATCTAGCAGTTCAGATCATTATGAAATTGTACACTTGCACTTGTATATGATTCTGTAAATCTTTTATGCGGGACTTTTCTAGAAAATAACCTCCACATTTTTCAGTTTCTGAGTTGTTATATGGCTTATTCATTTGCTTGCAGTATACATATTATATATATATTTCAATCCTACCTTCTTCTGCGTGAACCAAAATATTTTTTGTGAGTTTGATCATTGATCATTCATCAAAGGTTAAAATTATACATGCTGTAGAAAGCATGCTAAGGTTTTCAATCTTGATGTTCAGCTGGCTCTTTAAGTCTTGAGTCCTTTCTGAACTTGACTTTTAGAAATTTTATGAATACATATATACGCACAGACGACAAACGTAATAAGAATAACACTACCCCTCTTCTTAGAAATGGATTAATAAAACGTAAAATATCACTGAAATGTGGATTTGTTGTTAGCAAAATAGTTTTCTGAATCTTTCGATAAACAAAATTTCTTAAATACCTACGTTTTAATCTCAAGGCAACACTATTATGCCTTCCAAGCTGTGGACAGACTGAAAAAGTTTTCGATAAGACGAAATAAGGTTTTACTGTACTATTTATGAAGCTTCAAATTCAACCAATTTCAGTGACTTCAGGAATTTGTTTCTTGACATTTTGTGCAACGTATCGTTGCAGATTTTCAATATACGGTAAGGCAATCACAATATACTGTATACGAAATGAACTGTTTGAATCTCGTGTTAGACAGAAATAACTTCCTCAATCTTGTGGGACAGGATATTATAAGTCATCCATAAGAAGATAGATGATGTTTGCAAACATGTGGAGTGTACGAGACTCATGTTTATAGATGAAAACAGACTCCAAAATATATCAGTATATGGGAATAATAAAACCTTCAAACTGCCTGTACCTGAACAACAGTATGATTATGTTAATCGTTAACCTACTCTGATGCTTTGTTTACAGTTAATCGTCTTAGGATCGAAAAATCTTCACACACAGTGAACTGAAGATACAACGACCATAACAATAACATGTATCTTTTCAAAACAAGTACAGCTAAACGCAAATTATTTTAATAGTTTGAATTGTATTAATTAAAGTATTAGTGGAATAACATATCATGTATCCTGCCGTGGGCAAAAATAGCTTTTCATTAGTGAAAAACAGTGAAAGAAATATTGCAAAAAAAAAAAGAGGGTAAGAGTTATCTTTTTTTCTTATATAATTCTAAAGGTTTATTACGAACGTTGGCTAATCAATTTGAAATCCTTTTCTGATATTAATCAATATCACAACCTTTCAGTTTTAGAACGTTTACTTATTAGTACATTGTACGTGTAAAGTAATCGTATTTTGAAAATAACGTTTTCTTTCGATTTGCCAACAACAAATGAACGTAAATGACAGAATCATTATCATATTTATTAAAGAAGAGTGTACAAAACGATTAAAACTACTATGAACATTTATCTTGCTGAAAAAAATCTCGTTAAACAAAACTATTGCTAGATGAATAACAAATCTTAGGCAGAAACTCGTGTGGTAATGTACGAGATCTCCGAGAATTTTGGTTAGTGGTGTATTCCATAATTTTAGTATATCTTGCTTTATTATGACTGAGATAAGGTGTGATATACCACCTTATTTCTTTGTGATTTTAAAACAATGACCAAATTGGCAAGGAAACTGTTTACGTTTCGAAATAGATAATCAAACTTATGTAATTTATCGTATAATTAATATTCAAATCATATTGTCTAAATATTTTGCTAATTAGTGAGGAGTTATTAACATGAGAATTATTGTAGCTAAAGGATTCCAACTGAATTTTAATGCTTTAAGTATGTGTGTTAACTTATTATAGTTCTAATGCTTTGGAACTTTATATTGCATTGACAAATCAGACATTTCTTGTGTCGTTTTGGCAGTAAAAGATTATTTCATTCAGAATTACTGGTTTTAACGTATACATTATGTATTTCATATACCACCCCCTTAAAGTACTTCATGCCAAACAGAAAGTTTGATCAATATCGTGTTGCTATTTTCCTAACACTCAAGTATTCAACGAACATACTCGCATGAACAAGACGCTTTTTCCATATGAACAGTCTGTCAGAAATTGCAATACCAAAAGGCTCTAGAAAGCCTTAATAAAAACACTTCATAATTATAAAACATATCTATCTATGTTAATAAAATATAGGTAGGACTTAACGAAAGTACACAGTTATTAAAACATTTATATTAAGGAAATACATAAACAGGAGTAAATGAAAATATTTCATAGTAATCCGAATATTATGTATTAATAAAATATAGGCACGTCTTAATGAAAGAACTACTACATCTATATTAGGAAAATATATAGATAGGAGTTAACGAAAATAATACATAATCATAAGAATGTCCGTATCAATAAAATGTTGGTAGGCCTTAATTATATTTCTCCGTAGTTATTAAAACATCTATATCATTTAATATATAGATAGGGCTTAATAATAATAATTCATAATAACAAAAATGTCTGTATTAATAAAATATAGGCAGGTCCTTTGAAATTACCCGATAATGATAAAAAAGGCAATAATATCGTGTTGCAGTATTTATGATATCACATTAATTTCTTCCTTCACCCCTGAAGAAAATACTTTCACCTGTAAAAATCGCTAGAGTTTTCCAAACTCTTTTGATTCTACTTGATATTGTACAATAATGAAAACAGACTGTAGGTAGGCAAAGATAAAAGTACTCAGAATTCATCAAAAATGTCTATAAGATTCATCTGTTTTTCATCGCGTTTTTTCGAAACTATTGAAGCAACAAACTGTTTTTGGGTTCATGACTTTATTGGTTATAGAGCTCTAATAACGTATGACCCACATAAAAAAACTGGCAAACTTTAATGATAATACTCTATAATAATAAAGAATGTATATGTTAACCCTAAAATTACCGATGGGATCCATATGATCCATTTGGTTTTTCAAAGGCTTTTTCTAAAGTATTTATGCATCAAATAACGTATGAGTTCATGACTTTGTTGATTAGGGGAAAGTTAAATAAGATATAAGATTCCTTTCGATAAAACGGCCACCCCTGTATATCATCAGTTATGATATGCTACCATTTAGCACAACTGTATGTAAATATATTTCACGTGACCCCTTGCATAAAAGCACTATCGAACAGGGGCGAATGTAAATAACCAAAGCGCAATTTAAATTTTTGTTTTAGAACAACTTTGATCTAAGATAAGTTTGTTTGTTTTGAATTTCGCGCAAAGCTACACGAGGGCTATCTGCGCTAGCCGTCCCTAATTTAGCAGTGGAAGACTAGAGGGAAGGCCAACCGACCTCCCGCCAATTCTTGGGCTACTCTTTTACCAACGAATAGTGGGACTGACCGTCACCTTATAACGCCCCACGGCTGAAAGGGTGAGCATGTTTGGTGGGACGGGGATTCGAACCCGCGACCGTCAGATTACGAGTCGAGCGCCCTAACCACCTGGCCATGCCGGGCTCTAAGATAAGTCCTTTGAATCTTTACATGATTACAAGGTAGATATTTTAGAGAATTTAAATTTACTTATTTCCTATAATGATGAATTATAAACAGCCAAATACACAGTAAAAGAAACACAGTTACTAGTTTTAATTCCTTGTGGTTGCTTTACGATGAGTTGCAAAGGGTAAGACGTTCCACCCCCCACTTGCGGGACCGCTTTACTCCACATCAACAAAGTGACATATATTTTCGCCACGGCATTTATAATAAAAATAAGTTATTCTATAACCTTTCAAGTTTTGGTAACATTCATCTTAGTTAGTGAAAAACTGCATTCAAAGTTACAATGGCCGTTTAACCACATCTTCCTGTAAAGGGTCCTAATAACATATGAATCACATATAAATGTGGCAAACATTGATAACAATACCCTATGTCAGCGTTTCCAAAACTATGTTCCGCGAAACATTGGTGTTCCATCCGAGATTGATAGGTGTTCCGTGAGAAAATCATGATTTTAATTTTTTATAAAATAGTTAACACTTTTTGTACGATCATAACTTATTACGAAATATTTTCCTATGTATTAGAATTATATAATATCGAGTTCACACTGAAGAAGAATTATATAAGATGCCATATCTATTCTACATAATATCTTAGTGGAGAGGTTTGTACCTAAAATATATCATAAGCATAAAAATGTAAAAATTAATTAATACGTAATTTGATTAAATAAATAAAGGAAAAATATACAAATCTAGAGGGCACTGCGCGCGCAACATACCATCTACAGAGTCTACACCGATATTTCACATGTCTAGTGTTCCTTAAGCTTTTTCTCAGCTGAAAAGTGTTCCGTGGCCAAAAACGTTTGGGAAAGCTGCCCTACGTTAACAATGCCCAAGTTAATAATATACTGGCAAACTGGGATGGACGTAGCCTAGTGGTTGGCATGCCGGACTGGAGGTCCTACGGTTCAAGGTTCGAGCCGTAATATGCCGCTGAAGGAGCTTTGCAATTTTAGATACGGTAGAATTATAATGATGACAGGTAATTCCCCTATTTGGTTCAGAGAAGCAGATTAGGCAGTGGTTGCTACTACTGGTTTTCAAAGTAGCATATTAGGTGGTGTTTGCTACTACTGGTTTTCAAAGTAGCAGATTAGGTGGTGTTTACTACTACTGGTTTTCACGGTAGCAGATTAGGTGGTGTTTACTACTACTGGTTTTCACGGTAGCAGATTAGGTGGTGTTTACTACTACTGGTTTTCACGGTAGCAGATTAGGCGGTGTTTACTACTACTGGTTTTCAAAGTAGCATATTAGGTGGTGTTTGCTACTACTAGTTTTCACGGTAGCAGATTAGGCGGTGTTTGTTACTACAGGTTTTCACGGTAGCAGATTAGGCAGTGGTTGTTACTACTGGTTTTCACGGTAGCAGATTAGGCGGTGTTTGTTACTACAGGTTTTTGCGGTAACAGATTAGGCAGTGGTTGCTACTACTGGTTTTCAAAGTAGCAGATTAGGCGATGTTTACTACTACTGGTTTTCACGGTAGCAGATTAGGCAGTGGTTGCTATTACTGGTTTTTACGGTAGCAGATTAGGCAGTGGTTGCTACTACTGGTTTTCACGGTAGCAGATTAGGCAGTGGTTGCTATTACTGGTTTTTACGGTAGCAGATTAGGCGGTGTTTGTTACTACTGGTTTTCACTGTAGCAGATCATGCGATGTTTGCTACTACTGGTTTTCACGGTAGCAGATTAAGCGGTGTTTACTACTACTGGTTTTCACGGTAGCAGATTAGGCAGTGGTTACTACTACTGGTTTTTACGGTAGCAGATTAGGCGGTGTTTGTTACTACAGGTTTTTACGGTAGCAGATTAGGCAGTGGTTACTACTACTGGTTTTTACGGTAGCAGATTAGGCGGTGTTTGTTACTACAGGTTTTCACGGTAGCATATTAGGCAGTGGTTGCTACTACTGGTTTTCAAAGTAGCAGATTAGGCGGTGTTTGTTACTACTGGTTTATATGGAAGCAGATTAGGCAGTGTTTGTTACTACTGGTTTTCACGGTAGCAGATTAGGCAGTGGTTGCTGCTACTGGTTTTCAGAGAAGCAGATTAGGCGGTTGTTGCTGCTACTGATTTGTAGTTCTAAATCAAGTTGGCTGTTTTTGAACTCTATAGCCCACTAAACTAGTTGTTTAACATATCTTAAGGAAAACAAGAGACTATTTGGTTCTTTATGGCCGTTTTATCACACCCACTTTTGAGAAAAGTAAAAATTGAAACCCATCGTTTACTTTTCAAGAAACTATCAATACTAATTTTAAACTCCTATAATCCCAAATAATAGTGTGAGGCACTTTTGTTGCATAAGGTTCGGTTCAGAATGGAAATACAAGCACCATCTGACATACATTAATGGACATAATAACCTACCGTATTATTAACCTACTAGCAAATATTGATGAAAATATTCCAGTGTCTTCAAAAATATCCTTATAAGTAAACCTTCAACAAACAGTAATGAAAACACTTTATCTATTTTAAATATTCCATAATCGTGAATAATGTCTATTATTAAAGAAAAGATTTATTTAAAACACTCCTTAATCACCAACAATGATTACGCTAATAAGCTATAGGCAAACGCAAATCTTTGTGAACGTATTCCGTAATCATGAATTTTACCTTCGTTAATGAACTGTGAGCAAACCATATAAGTGACAATAATGTGTAGCTCTAAATGTTGAAGTATCACTTTAAAACTTAAACGAACCTTATCAAGGCTGTTTTCTATGCATTGTCCAAGAAGAGTTACTTCTACGGATGTACTTACGTAGTTTTTTTAACTCTACGTATTATTATCCACAAATAGTTTGATAACGTATGGAAGTTTTAATTAACTTGCATATCGATAGTCAACTGAGCTATTTAAAAAAAAAGGAGTAAACAATAACATCGTTAATGAAGAAGGAATACCTTTTTTTTCAAATATCGTCAAATCATAAGCTCAAATGTGGAAGCTATGCAGAGTCAAACATCACTCAATACGGTCTTCACTCTCTCTCTCTGTCGATTAATACTACCATCATCAAAGTTCATCAAACCCTTAGGGGATGGTTATTTCTAGTAAACGGCTTGAGTGCTGACAAGACATTAAAAGTAAACTTTCCTCTTCAACGTCTTTAGTTTACAGCGCATAATGTCTGTTAGGCATGGTCTTCCATATAGAAGTATTTTCTTTTGGTTGATCTGAATTATAATCCAATGCATATCAAGATTGGTTTTCCATTTCTAGGAAGACTGAGTCTGAAGATATGGAACTTGCTCAAGCAGTAGAAAGAACGACAACTAAGCTAATGTAATTTGTTGAGTTTCGTACCTGTCTGCCTGCTTTATAAAATTCGTTCGCAATCTTTCTATTTTTGATTTTAAAAGTCGACTAAAATTATTATAAATATATTTATTCATTTGTACAGCATAGTAATTAACTATTTCGGGCATACTCATTTTACAGTACTTAGGCTCCTATTCATTGCAACTTGAGTATACTAAGTTTACAGCACTTAGGAATAATATTAATTGTAACTTAGTATACTCATTTTACAGCACTCAGGCTAATATTTATTGTAACTGGAGTATAATAATTTTACAGCACTTAGATTAATGTTCATTGTAACTCTGGTACACTCATTTTATAGCACTTGGGAACAATATCCATTGTAACTCAGGTATACTCATTTTTACAGCACTTAAGCCAATATTTGTTGTAGCTAACCAATGAGACTTTGAAGAATATGATAAATAGATTGTTGTCTTCTCTAATCTAGTTTGTAATACGATAAAATGAAAATAGAATAACACGTCAAATAACTTGACATAAAATATTTGTAAAATAAAATATATGGATGCTTTTAATTTATGACAGTTTTCAGCAGTCAGGTTAGAGGGAAATTAGGTTAGATTTATTAAATTCAACTTTTATCTAATGCGGAAACGCTTGTAAATAACCATGATTCCTAGAGTGTTCAGGTCATCTGTTTTTTGTCAAGAGCTCCCACTTTCGCCCTGCTTTTGACACTAACAAGACTACTCTCAAGCAGCGGCTTTTTCTTTGCTCTTAAAAGATCGTTATCAATAAATTCTAATTAGCGGTCTTGGAAAATAGCAGGCCTCGTATTTCTGTCTCCAAATTACAGTTCGATGACATCGTTCTGATTTTCATGCTAGTGCTAATACTGCTAGCTGTACGTAATATCACAAAATTACTTTACCTGCGTGTCCCTGTAGAGAAGTTTGATAGAATTCACACTAAGAATGTTTACACCATTTGGATAGAAGCTCTAGTTTATATCCCCCTGTTTTTATATGCTACTGACCTTTTTAAACTGATTTTATCTTGAATAAAATCTATTTATGCTATGAACTATGACACAGTCATGTTTGACGAAAAGTGATATCAACCGTATTTAGTCTGTGACGAGTCACTGTGTCATGCGTTTAGTGCTTGAAAGATAACACGAAGAGATAATAACAAGAAACGAATGTGATATGCGTTTTGAAAAGAAGTAATTATTAAGGAATCAGTTTTCACGTCCGTATAACATTTACTGCCAAAAGTATCAAGTGGCTAACAGAACATTCAATACAACAGATATCATAAAACAAACCTGCGTTAACTTCTTGTTTTCAACTTATTCTAAGGTTGATGTAAGTCATGAAAACTTGTACATTATGTAATAATTGATAAACAAAAGCATTCAAAAGACAATCATCTAAACATTTTAACCAAGAAGCCATGATGATCGAAATCCAACACCATCACATACAGATAACCAAATGATATTTCTCAGATTTGTTTTTTAGTTTTCGGTAAATATCACTTAAACAAACACACAAAATAGGGCAATTATTTTACTACGTAGTAAAAACATTCCAAGAATAGTTTTATGTTTCATTTTTTTACGCTAAAGAAAATAAACCTTCGATAAAAGAGATAATATTGATTTTTTGCTACAGTATCGTTATGTTATGTTACACATAACAAGAGTGATTAGGGTGTCCTAAGGTTTGTCGATTTTTATATGGTGGTTATATAATAAGTGCATTTTTATTTTTTGACAGATGATTTTGCGAATTTCTTGTATTCTAAATGCCCCAGTGACTCAGCAATAAGTCTGCAGACTTATAATGCTAAAAACATGGTTTCGTGGGCGCAGCACAGATAACCAATATTGATAACTTTGCGCTTAACAACAACAACAAAAATCCTAACTGTTGTATGTTGGATCAAAAGTATATCGCTAGGAAGCAAGTGTTTTATAAATCTCCAATTTTTAGCCGCGGCATAACGGCTCATAGAATGACTTTGAGTTTGTTTGTTTTTGTTTTTTTCAAGTACAAACTTTTAGCTTATAGCTCCGCCATCTCCTGACCGATTTGAGATCTAATTACAGTTTTGGACTCAAGAGGTCAAACCCTTTTGATTGATATATGTATCACGTTCAAGGTCTCATAGATTAATTTACTCTAATCCTGCCTAAAGAATTTCACTTTGAGGGTAGACTGGTAGAGATCCTGATGAGTAATAAAATAAAATAGGATATTCGCGCGCCCCACGCTTGGTGTTGCTGGCGCACAAAAATATTGTTAATAAAAAGGGGGACAAAAAAAAGTATCATACATTAATTTACTCTAATTCTATCTAAACGAATTTCAAGTGTCGCGGCTATTGAGGTTTCCCTCTTGTTCGAGTTAGCTGTACTAAAGTCCCCTAGCGGTACGTCTCCCAATTTAGAACTCTAAAATTCTGATTTTGATTTCCCGCGGTAGAGAGAGCACAGATAACCCATTGAGTAGCTTCGAGCTAAAAAACCAACAACTATACTAAAATATTATAGCTAACTCGTTTCATATCTGTATTTTTTAAAGTTACGTTGAAAGTATTTTGATTTTAATTTTGTTTTAAGTTATGAGATTAATAGTGATTTTTTTATGTTGTTCTGAGCAACCGTAATATATATGATTGGCTTTCATGCTTTGATTTCTTTACTTTGTTTCATAAGTTTTTCTCACGCCTAGTAATCGATCAGAGAACACAATATATCTTTCGAAAGAGTCCAGGTGTTTTCGATCCGGTGGTTTCAGATTTCGTCACCAATACATTTTTGATTTTGTTGCCGTATATGTGAATGACGAAAAGGTTGTAAGTACATTATTATTATTGACTGTACGTATTAGAATAAAGTAATCAACCTATACATTTTATGCGTAATAGAAAATAACCGATTTTGAATATATAAAAAGTTTGATCAAAGATAAAATTATCAAAAGAAAATAAAGAAGACAAATAGAATTAAACTTTTTCCCTGACTTTACCAATTTACGAATCAAAACTATTCTTGGCTAAATCAAACATTATTTTCATCTTAATTCTCTATTATAGAGTAAATATATTGCTTTATAGTGGAGCTGGGAAAGCTTCACTTGCTGAGTAAATGCAGTAACGAGTTATTAAATAGGACAGTTATTTCACATGTGTTAATTAAATGTCTAAAATACCTTACATAAATTATGCTATTTGAAGTTGTTACGGTAATAATTCATATTTGTTATATTGCAGTAAATAATATATGTTTTCAAACAAATCTTGGAAATGGCTTGATAATTCTTTATTGAAAGTTTTTTACATAAAAAAACCTACAACTTATACAATTAGTTGATAAAGATTAACTGGTCTTGGAAAGGTAAATCTTCCTCAAAGATTTTGAAGTTATTTTGTAGCTTTACCGTTGAACAACTTGGATTATTGGTATACTGTACCGTACTGAAGACATACTACGTAAAAACATCAATTGGGAAACATCTGTTATTGACACTATACACAGAGGTAAGAAATGTTCTAAATGTGGTTGTTATCACTGAGTCATGGAGAAAACGATTGCAGATGCGATAAAGTGTTTAAAAAAAATCTCTTTTCTTTCTGTCTCACGTGACCAAACTTCGAGAACATCATGCCTTATACGCGTAATCCTGAGTATAAGCAGGTTCCCAATATATACTCTTGAACCTAACTAAGCCTCTTATCTGACAGACTTTGAAACTTGATGATGGGTATCGAATTTAACCAGCAGGGTTTTCAGTTCAGCCTTCATTGAATATATTTGAATGAAGTTTTTTGTAACTCAAAAGATTCAATCTAAGTCCAAGGTGTTATAAGCCAACAATACCAAGAACTAGGACTGGTCGGTCCTCTATAGAAACATTGACAATGTAAACCGTCCTGGAAGCGAAAGGACCAATCCCTTTCACACACTTTGATAAATGTCATATTCACTGGATTTGAATAGCGCTTTTATGTCTGTTAAAGAACTATACGAGCTAGAAAAAAAATTATAATGTAAGTCCGGCTTTGTAACTAGAAGGTGGATATTTCATATTATCATGTGAAACGAGGCACTGTGAGATTAATACCACCAATGGTGATCATGTTAAGATTCTGCAGTGTTATAATAACAATTAATATATATATAACAATGTAGTTTGGTCTAGCTACCAATCTGTTTATATATAGCAAAATGATAGTAACTTTAATATTTGTATTATCTTTGAATATAATTTAATTATTATTAATTTATACTACATCAACAAGGAACGTTATAAATAATTTTGAACACCAAGTTATATTGCTCAAGTATTTATTTCTATAGATAAAACTTTACTATTATACGAAAAATGAAAGCTTTTTGTAAAAAATGTTTTCTTCATTTTGGCACTGGGTAGACTATATCTATCATCTATAGATTTTATGGAATCTATTATCGCTTTTCTTTTCTTCAGGCTTTTTTGGTATTTTAAGCTTATATGTCGACAACAGTAGATGACAAATATTTTTAGAACCCATACTTTATTACAAAGTCCTGGTTAAAGAATTAGAAGTTTGAGTTTGGAATATATTTATCAAAACGTTAAATATATTTTAAAGAGGAAATATTAACGATTTAATTGTTTCGCGCGTTTTATACATGGATAAAACTTTTAGTGAATACACAGATACAGTTGCAGAAATAGTATTTGTTTATTTTATTTCATATTTTTCTATATAGAAGTTCGAAGTATAATATCGGTATGTATATTTGTTTAAATTGTTTTGTTTAACCATGATTATAAGTATTTTAAATCGTTTTGTTTATCCATGCTTATAAGTATCTTAAACGTTAACCTGAGAGCGATTACTCTCGTTTTTTTCACATACGAATGATGTAATGCAACTAATGTTTTCAAGGCAGATAAAGAAATTTTCTGAAGCTTCAGTAACCTACACCGTGTATTTATTACAAGCATGTTGGCAGCTGCATCAAAAAAGACCCCCCCCCCAGTGGCACAGCGGTATGTCTGCGGACGTACAACGCTAGAAACCGGGTTTCGATACCCGTGGGGGCATGGCACAAATAGCCCATAGTGTGGCTTTGTGCTTAACATCAAACAAACAAACAAGTCTCAAAAAGAACTCAGTCTTTGCCATGAACAGATGGAAACGGAGACTGGGAATTCGAAACTTAATAGAAAGCTTCTATCAAAAGTCAGGTTCTTGTGTCTAGAATTAAAATTCAATAGTATATAATATTGAATTATTTCTAACTGTAAACTTATATATTGTCGTATGAGTAAATCAGTGTTGTGCGTCGGGTTAATAATCATTGAGCTCCATCTTTTACTTGTGTTTTGTAACATTGACGTTCTATTCTTGTAGACTTTTATCATAATTAGTATTCTCGTCCGAAAATGTTGTGTGAATGTATGTACGAAAAGGGAATTTCAGTTTTTGTTGTTAAAAAATGTTTTTCACTTGTATTCTTTATATTGATGGCAACGTAACATATATATTATTTAATAGGAGATTCACTAATTCGTGGAATAATGCTTTTGTCTTGATATTTAGAAGTTCGCATGAAGGCGAAGATGTATGTGTAATTCAATAAATCTCGAACTGTAAAAAAACAACAACTAATATCATGTTGTATGGAGACAATTATTTCAAGGAGTTTTTATAAAATTACTACGATATGAACTTTCTTTACTGTATTATTTTACTTTTGATTACATAGAGGATGCAGTTTACGAAGAACAACTGCGTGGAGATTTTCCATAGTGACGACGTTTCGGGCTCCATGTTGAAGAATACTTCAGGCTTGGTGTCCGGATGAAGAAATCCATCATTATATAGTTCGAAACGTCACCAGTGTCAAATCTTTCAAGGTAGTTTACTTTTCCTAATAAATATTCACAAACAGTAATGTGAAAAATTATATTTTAAACTCTTTGGTAGCATTATATGTCGGTTCTTAAGATTTTCATCAATACATGGATGGATTTATGAGACGAATCTAATATCAAGACCAATAAAGTTGGTGCGTAGATTTCGATATTTTTACTAGTCGGCACCATTATTCCCGAGGGTATGAAGAAATAACTCTAAAAGAGAATAAATTGATTTAATGTAGTCTATACTCAAACAATTAGCAAGAAAATTGTGTACAAAAAATCGAAATATGAAAATAAGAGTAGGTAACAAGAAAGAACGTTCCCCATTAAAAGCATGTAAATATTCATATATGATAAATACAAAATCGAATCCTATGATATTCTGCTGTTTTATCATCTGGTTTTTTTTTCTTTGTAACAGATTATTCGAATGTTTTCATGTTGTTCAGACTCCGGCTGTTTGTTCGTCTAATTATTTTAATCGAGACAGGTGTCATCTAAAATTTACATTAAATGCATTTTTCTTCTTATGTGCTACAGTTTTCAGCGATTAATTTATTGGTTTTATGTAAAGTTTTAGACTGCAGTCTGAGAAGAAATCTTCCTTTAGTTGTTTTATTAATAAACTCTGACACCCATATATCACCATTCTCTCAACGCCGTCTCGTATCCTTAATGAACTTAAAGATTATCATAATAGCGCCGTGAAATGAGGTGCTTTTTATTTGAACATAATTATTCATGTAATGTAAGACCAAAAGAATCATCTAATGAAGACATTAGTCTTTGTCTGTACGGCATAACCTCGAAGTACTGGTCGAGTTCACGAACCGTATTTCTATTCATTCATATTCTAATAAGGATCTTGACATGTTACAGTTAAGTAAGCACTCTCGAATGATATTGATATTAATACGTAATGAGATGTACATGGTTATATATTTAGTGATAGAATGTATACAGGTATGGAGCTACAGTGAAAAATGAGTACAAGCCAGGTTTAAGCAAGCCTTTCACATAAGTTATTAAGCACTGTAATTACTGAAGACAGAATACTTCCAATGTTCATAGACATGATAAATCTAATACAGTTAATGAAGTGAAGAACCGCAGTTACCTCTTCAAAACACTCCGTCTTAATTACACAGATAAATTCTAGAAGATCCACCTGGCCATCCATGGTGATTTACCTTTTTATCAAACTGTTATCAAGAAAAGTGACTCTCTAATTTGCGAAGTAAAACGTCTCATGTATCAATTATTTACCAAAGCGCTTAAGAAGGAGATCAATTTTTCAACTAACTGCATTCTTCCATATTCACTTTTATCAAACTAATTTTAAGTCGGCCCTCTGATTCTCTGACACTTTTAAAATAACTTTATGTGCTGTTCGCAGACCGATGTTATTTAACTCATGTGATACACCCTTATTGGTTAAAATAATAAATAATTATGAAAGATAGGACATCGTAGAAATATTTGTCTGAATTTTATGTAATACTTTGACCATAATGTTGGTGTAAATATTGCACCAGCTTCTGTAACAGTCTGAAGATTATTAACATTTATTGGCTTGAATGTTTTATCATTTTTTTATATAAGATTATGCCTTGCTTAAATGTGTTATGCAAATGTCTAGTTAAAAAGCTCTTTGTAAATTACGTGAAAAATAGTTTTGCTTAAGAAAATCTTTAGGATAGCCTTGTTTTGTTACGTAATACTTATCGTATTAAGAACAACTTTTTAGGAGTGAAGTTAGGCTGTCATAATGGACCTTACAACATTTAAAATAAATATTTATGTGTTTAAATATTCTTAATTTGTTATGATTCCGGGAAGAAAAGTTACTTTTCATTGTGTTTGAAAATTGATAGGTCAATTTTTCACACTTCTCCAGCCTTCACAGATTCAATACGCTGTAGTTACTCTCCATCATCCATTTTTGTACATCAAAATGCACTTATACATCTTAATGTGTGACTAGTGTTCTTGTTGTACTGCAGTTTCACCTGTTTATAACTTGATATCATTATTATTATACAAAGTATGTGGACTTTTAAATAGAGCCCATTTTCTTGTGAGTATGGGAGTTGATCAAGATACTGAAAGCCGGTCTCTTTACCATTAGTTTTCCAGAGTATCGTATTCTCATAACAATGTTGAAGATCTCATAGAAACCTCATCCACATTAAATTACCACATTGAAATATCTTCAAGTTTCTCCATAAAAATAGTTAACATATCACAGATGAAGTAGCTAACTGACATGACTTTTGTATGTAGTAATTACTCTGATAAACTGAACAATCTTACCAACCAGATGCTATAATGCGTTGAGTTTTCATTTCATTAATTTGTAAGGACAGAAACTGAGTTACGTTGGTCACCCTGTAAAGCTCAAAATATTTTTTATGGGCATATTGGAATGAGATTCCACTTTGACCCGTATCTACATAAACATTCACTGTACAAGTACTTATAAGTATATTAACATGGTTCAAATGTAGGCATCACCTATTATGTAAATAGTTGGTAAAATTTTATATCACCTTATGAATTCCTGAGATTTTTTGTACATTGTATAATGGTTCCGTAAATAATATTTGGTCCTAAAGGTCATTCAAGGACAGATTAATTGTTATGGTGTAAAACTACAGAAAAAAAACATTAATATAAATATAATTTGAGTAGTTTATTAAATGTCTATCAGTCTTTCACGCACAACTCGGTATATATCTCTCTAACGTAAAACATTCTTCTCAGGACTTTATGGTCTGGTCTGCTTTTCTGAGCTTACTCAAAACTTAATTTGGATCTAACTTTTTATATTTTCGGAATGTTGATATATGAGGTATTTATTCTACCGGTGCTTCGTGAACTTTTTAACTGGCATATGGAATGACGAAATGGACATATTAATGCAGAAATAAGCAAAACAATAGCGTCGGTAATTCCATCTCGCATCTTTCCGAGGAGGGTGACATGGCTCAAGCGTGAAACACTCATCTGATTGTACATGAATTATAACGTCTCTAAACGCTAACGTTGACTTGTGTGTATGACATCATATCCAAACATTTAAGTAGTATTTTGTTTATTCATGTATCTGTGAAAAACATTAAGCTCATCCAGTCAGTGCTGAGAAACAATAAAGTAACCCATTAACCGAAGAGAAATCTGGTTTTACTCAAAGTTCAATAACTTACGTCTCTGATTCTCGCATGTTTTGTTTCAGAAACATGTTATCAAATTGGAAGTGATTACCATTAATAACTTAGTTAGAATAGGCTTTATTTTCTGCAAAATAAGTTGGGGTTTACACTTTACTGAATGATGCTTTTTTAATTTTAGTATCCTTTTAAAGTTCACTACTACTTAGAAAGCAATTTCAGAAAATAAAAATTATTGAAATTCGTAAATTTAAATATACACTAAAATCCATGGAAAATACTTAAATATCTTCTTTATATTTTTTAAGGTAATTGATTAAAATTCATTTCTCTCCGTGGGCTTAATTTTACAACTGATATTAACGTACATCGTCATAACGTACAGAATTCTATCTAATGTAGATTCAATTCCAAAAACAAAATCAAAATTTAATATATATATGTGTGTGTGTGTGTGAATTTTTATATTACAAAAATGACGTTAAAATACTACATACATGTTTATCTGGTACTAGAGACGAATTAATAATTAATCAATGAAACGACGAATTAACTGTCCTACTTCATTCTTGTAATTCAATGTAATTTCATATATTTATGTTGTTTTTATATCACAAATGTGTTGAATTGAAAAAAAAAACTACACAACACGAAAAACATGAATAACATGAATATTAGAATAACTTATGAGATCGAAATAATTTTAGTTTTAACAATCTGACTGGATGAATTCTATAATTAACGATCAAACTGGATAAATTCTATAGTTCAAGATCAGACAGAGTTATTTCTAGAGTTAGCGATCGTATTAAAGATTAACTTCTCGGTTAATAATTAGGTTAACTTAATTCCAGTATTAGCAACCATTTTAACGTAATTCCAATACAGTTAACATCAAATTTAAATCCACGTGTTAATGTAAATAAATGAGGTCACAATAACAAAATGTTTTAGTATATTTTGTCTTAGGACAAAGTATGTGGTTTTAATCGTTAATATAACTTTTTTACATGAAATAAACGCAAGATGTTGTATTGATGCACAGAGTTGAAAAATGCTCAGAAGTAATCTTTCGACATCTTCTAAATGCTGAATTCAAAGATTGCTTTCAAAAAGAATTTTTCAACTTCTTTGTTAAAATTAACTTTTACACACAATATCATTATAAGTTTGTAAATTCTTGATTTGAGTTTAAGTATTTTTTTATGTTTTCTATGATCTTGGATAGGATTTTAGTCTGGATAATATTGTAGGGTAGGACATATATATAACACCAATGATCACAACTGCAGTTGGGCTGATAACTATTTCTTGGGAGGAGTGTTAAGTCACGTTGACGTTTGTAATAACGTATATTGATTTATATGAGGAACATAAATTTCATGTATAAATTGTGCTTAATGTTTCACTTTACACTATAATGTATTGACTAATTTCAGACTTCTCTTGGTAAAATTGAAAAATATTCATAGTAATGTAGTTAAGTTTCATAGTTATTTTTTGCCATTTACACCTAACTTATTTGTACTTCTTCTTCATTCCATTCTGCTTTATTGATTTTGATAAACCATATGTATTTCTTTAGGGACTATAATGGAATTACTTTGGGCCTAGGAGCTTCTACATTAGACCTTTCTAGCTTTGGTAGTTATTAATAGAGAATTCCACTTATAGGTTACATCTTGTTTGTTTCCTCATACAGCTGAGCATGGCCTTGTGAATTGGGTTTTGGTTGATTGCTACGTAGTTCAGCCAACAACAATGAAAGTAAAGTAATGATTGAAGAAATGACAAAAATTAAGTGTTTTTTTCGTCTTTGTTTTATGTGCTTGGCTTCTGTTAGCACGAATGATTTAATCTAACAATTTCTGGTGTTCGTTGTACAAAAGGTACGTTTTCCCTTATTGCATTATATCAGAGGAGGTGTGTGTAATAGAAAATTTGAAGTTTTTGGGTTCTGTCGAAATAGTATTATATCACTTGAATTATTATTTTTTTCTGAAACAATCACAAAATATTGTTTTCCAGTTCTCCTACGAAATATGTTGTTGGAAGTAATATAACTCTTGCTAGTAATCTCCAACAAGAACTAGAATATAGAATACTATGTAAGTGTGAAATCTAGCATTATACAGATGTTAAGTTGTTATATTAACAAAAAATTTGGAGCCTCACCACATCGTTATAGTCCATCTCGCCACGCTAAAGTCACGATTTATCTGATGACTGTATATTTGACAGTGGCCCTGCAGCGTAATTTAAATTGACAAAGGTACCATCGTATTGCTATCATGTCCAAAGCACTCCACTACTCCCTGTTGCTGTATATGATCTGTCTAGTATACACCAAATATGATTTCCCATCACCCGTTCCAACAGTTCGTTGGCACAAAAATCCATAGACGCTGTATCCAGCGATTTTACCGTTATATATTTGTATGGGATAGCATAAATATCCGTTTCATTCTCTAGCCTCTTAAGGTATGCTACAGTTGAACATGAGGTATGACTGTAAACCTTATATAGGTGAACCCATAACCTATTGGCCTCGCTTTCATACGGAGACCCTACTCAATTACGTTGCGTGCTGTTGCCCTGGACAAGTAGACGGATTTTGTCACTGAATATGCATTTTTGGATTCTTACCTGCTTCAAGACGTCACACTTTGCTAACCATGGCTTTGGTACAGCTTGTTGCAGGCTTCTTTCTGGATGGTCATGGTGCTCCAAGCTGATCCATATTATTTTGTTTTAAAATTCCATTACGTAGAAGGGGTATTCTAAAATCTAAATCCTCCGCCTCAGTTAATCTTTAAAATTTGCATATATGAATATCTTGCATCAGAAAGGGCTGTTTCATACTCTCCCCAAAAACGATTAATTTTCGGTGGCATCATACTCCATACTAACGCCAAATGATGTCAAAATGTAGTTCTGATCCATGTTGTTTAGGCTTTAACTGTTACGTGTCCTGTTGACTTGCATTTTCCAAATCACTTTAAGGTAACATACTCAACTACCTGTAAACGAAACATTAGAGTACAAGTCATCCTAGTTTTATTTCTATCATATCTATATTGAAAAAGGCTGTATATTCTTGTTTGTTTAACGTTTAATGTTGTATTTTATGTTTTATGCCATTTATTTTACTAAAATAGCCACTAGTTTCTTTAAATAATATAAATTATACTCTGGGTTTCACAGAGAGTTTTCATTTGTTTAGTAAATAGTTTATATGTAAATATGAAATATATATTTCCATTCATATATTTAAAATCTGACAAAAATTAATAAACTTAATACTTTACATAGATTTCGTTTTACTCAAAAATCAACGTAGCTCCGAATAAGTATCATGCATATTCGTTAATATCACAAACATCTCAATTAGATCAGAAACTACCATGTTTACAATTAAGAGAACCAAAATATTTATAATCTATATAAAACACTTATGGAAGCACCATGTTCCAGATATGTTGATTTCGAGAATGTTCTTCTATATTTTTTGGGGAGTAGTTTGAAAAAAGTAATTGTACAACAATACTTTATCTTTATCAGATAGTTACCCAATGGACCAGCGGTAAGTTTACAGCAATGCTGAAATCCGAAAATTGATTCCCCGCGGTGGACGTAGCACATATAGCCTAATGTGTAACCTTACGCTAAAACAAATCATATATTAGTTATATTATATAATGACATGTTAACAGAAATATGATGCTAATTAACTAATTAGAAACAGTACAGAAACGAGTTCTGGGTGTTTATGAAGACGGTTGACACATGGAGTAACACAGAAATCCTTGTAAAAACTAAACTTGAATATACAGGTATGCTATTTCTGACATAAACATCGTTCAAAGACTGGAAGTTTGTAAAGAACAAAAGCTGATCTAGAATCAATGTCCTTTTCCTGGTGACTGGCTATTTGTTAGAAAAGTTCGGAAGGGGACAGATCCAGCCAGAAAAAATATACAGCACTTTGAGATAGTATTCTCTGTAAAATTGAATGCTAGTGTTTCAACTTTAATGATCTCCCACGTTCCTCCTAGGAGATTTCTTTACGACTTTCTGGGATATTAATTTGAGAACGAAAAACTATTTGTCTGAGTTAATGAAGTGTTTCGCGGACTTTCCCATCTTGGGGGTTTTACGTTGTTTTGTTTGTTATCCATATCTGTCTTATGCCATCTCGCAAATTCACATATAAGTTTGAAACATTTGTTTTTTGATAAACGACTATTACTTGCATTATAAGAGATATCATAGATGCGTTTCAACTGATTCGGTTGAATGCTTACCTACAATAAGTGCGTATTTTGAACTAAAACGGCGCTTTTAGATCTCTATCTTCCCGCCCCCAAGTATCACAGTGGAATGTCTGCGGATTTACAACGCTAGAAACCGGGTTTCTATACCCGTAGTAGGCAGAGCACAGTGAGCTCGTTGTGCTGCTATGTGCTTAACTTCAAACAAATAAAAATTCCCATTTACTTTACTTATCATAGAATATAACTCATTGAATCCTTAGTTTAAAGGTTAACATAAAACTTACAGTTATATCAAGAGGCATAAACTTGTAAGGTGAAGATATGGCGCAATCAGTAAATGAAACCACGGCGCTAAATTGAATATGAGGTTCGCTGATGCAAGTAAATACTTCAATTCAGTTATATCATTCCAAAACCTTGTTTTTGGTATAGTCTCCCATACTGTGTTTCGATTTCTTTGAAATTATATATAACGACTTACACAAAAGAAAAGTTTTATAAAGGTGCCGTTCATACATCCGTAGAAATTTTAAATCATTTCAGTTTTTATAATCAAATAAATAATATATTTAATCGTGAAAGGATAGCCTTGTATAGTGTTGACCTTTAAGTCGGGACTAGTTTGTGACTTTAATTGTACTTGTTTTTTTATTTAAGAAAGATAATCGTGATCTATGTAACTGAAAAAAATAATACTAATCGTTTACTTATTAAAGTAAACTGGGTTGTAATATGCCCTTTGTCGCAAATGAATCGCTTAGCCGTTTATCTTATAATTATTCTAGACGCTATTGTAATAGGCATGAACTTGCAATAAGTACGTCTTTCTACTTTCAATGACATTTCTGTTCGACATAGTACTTTCGAATGGTCTTTTGTTAAAGATTATAACAGTTACCAATGTTTTAATTGCTTGTAATTAAGCACAAAACTACATAATGGGCTATCTGTGCTCTGGTTTATATCATTGTAAATCCGCAAACATACCACTGTGTCAGTGGGATACTGTTTTAATGGTCTTTGGTTAAAGATTATAACATTTATCATTGTTTTAATGGTATTTGGTTAAAGATTATAATATTTATCAATATTTTAATGGTATTTGGTTAAAGATTATAACATTTATCAATGTTTTAATGGTATTTGTTTAAAGATTATAACACTTATCAATGTTTTAATGGTCTTTGGTTAAAGATTATAACATTTATCAATATTTTAATGGTATTTGGTTAAAGATTATAACATTTATCAATGTTTTAATGGTTACCATTAAAACATTGATAAATGTTATAATCTTTAACCAAAGACCATTAAAACATTGATAAGTGTTATAATATTTAAACAAATACCATTAAAACATTGATAAATGTTATAATCTTTAACCAAAGACCATTAAAACATTGATAAGTGTTATAATCTTTAACCAAAGACCATTAAAACATTGATAAGTGTTATAATCTTTAACCAAAGACCATTAAAACAATGATAAGTGTTATAATCTTTAACCAAAGACCATTAAAACATTGATAAGTGTTATAATCTTTAACCAAAGACCATTAAAACAATGATAAGTGTTATAATCTTTAAACAAATTTTGGTTAATGATTATAACATTTATCAATGTTCTTTAATCAAATATTATATGTTATCAACGTTTTAATTGTCTTTTATCAGAGAATATAACAATTATTAATGTTCTAATGGTCTATGGTTAAATATTTTAACAATTTTCAATGTTTTAAGGGTCTTTGATTAAAGATTACAACAGCTATTTATATTTTATTGAGCTAAAGTTAAAGATTATATTAAAATTATGACAGTTATCTATATTTTATTGATTTATAGTTAAAGATTATATACAAATTATGAAATTTTTCTACATTTTAATGATCTCTGATTAAAGATTCTAACAGCTATCTATTTTAATTCCTAAAGTTGTTTAGCATTAGAAACTGTTTCTAAATTTTAACATATTTTTGAACCCTTTGTCTTCTATATAAATGTTGGCATGATAAAAACTAAATACGTTTAGTAAGGAAACAAGTTTCACAACTTCGTAACTATAACATCTTATAGCCAAGGACGTGTTTTGGTGGAAAGAAAAAGGTTTAACATTATTATTTTATGAGATAGCATTGTTCACGTTTCAAAAGTATCATCATTTATCGTTTTAACAGTTAAGAACCAACATTTCTAAAAAATATATTTTACCACTCTTTTTTTTTCCAGCTCAAATAAAAAATTAATGTGCGTAAACAGATATTCTTAATGATAAAAGTAGTTGTTTTATTTCTATTAAATTTCGTTTCTTTATCCTGTAATTTGTACTAAGTGTGTTGCGGGAAATTGTACTTTATCAGATCAAGAATACAGGTTATCATTCTTGTACTTTACCATACGTTGTTAACATGTACGTGTTAAAAAAATCTCTGGCGACACTACTATGTATTGCTTTATCTATATTGATAAAAGTTCTAAACTTTGTTGTCTAAGATCCTCCGTAATGTTAAAAACGTATCGCAAAAACATTTAGGAAAATCTTTGAACCTTTCGATTTTCAGACAATGTTTGTTTGTTTTGAATTTCGCGCAAAGCTACACGAGGGCTATCTGCGCTAGCCGTCCTTAATTTAGTAGTGTAAGACTAGAGAGAAGGAAGCTAGTCATCACCACCCACCGCCAACTCTTGGGCTACTCTTTTACTAACGCATAGTGGGATTGACCATCACATTATAACGCCCTCACGGCTGAAAGGGCGAGCATGTTTGGTGGGACGGGGATTCGAACCCGCGAGTCGAGCGCTCTAACTACTTGGCAATGCCGGTTCATTTTCAGACAAGGAAACATCTTCACGAAAATCGTAAATGTGCTAATAAAGTACGCTTTTAAAACAATAAAGAATATTTTTGATATTATGTCAGTAATATACCTTATTTCTACATTTGTTTGAGTTGACGTTATAATATTTTTTAAACGTACAATAAAATTAATTATTATTATCATATTTGTATTTCTATAAATACTATAGCTTTAAGAATTTTTTTTTAAAAACCTCTCCGATAAGAAAAAGAAAAATCATTTATCAATACGTGGCCTGTTTTGCCAATTTTCTATTCGAAATGCCCCCAGTGGCACAGCGGTATGTCTGCAGACTTACAACGATAGAATTCGGGTTTCGATACCCGTGGTGGGCAGAGCACAGATAGCCCATTGTATAGCTTTGTGCTTAATTACAAACAAACAAACAAACTATTCGAAAATGGCTCTAACCTCGAATGCTCTCTTAAGTAGTATATATATTAAGTGTTTGTTGTTTATACCGTACCGAAATGTTATAGTTTTCACCGTCGATCCTGTCCCGTTTTAGCTGTTTGATTGCTTTACTTCATAATGTGCCTTTAGTTTTTTCATGTCCAACTTGAATGTTGTGCAAGCAAAATAAATTAAGATACTGTCCGTTAATCCCGTTAAGTAAGTTAAGTACCATTTCAATATAGTATATTTCTTCATTTATGAGTGATAATATTCATAATTTTTAAGTTTCGCATGTTTTCGTTTTTATTATTATAGCAATTTATATAATAATAAGACAAAAAACCTATTTAGAATTACTATGAATGGTTTGCATAATGCAGAATACATTCTGTAAACGTAAGATTATTGTTTAACAATTCATATTATCATTTTTGGATAATAAAACTTCAATAAAAACACGTTATTCTTTTTATTGCAGAGCTTATTTTGAATTGAAGCATCATGCAGTGCTTGCGGGGATCACGTGGGATAATGGTTCTTCTCTTCTACATTCTATGTTTGTGGACAGAGGTCTCAGCCATGTGCCCCATGCGATGTAAGTGTGACGATCAAAGTCTACGAGTTTTATGTGCTAATGCCAACCTAGACGTAGTCCCCATTACCTTGAATCCAGAACTTCGTGAACTTATTCTAAACAACAATCACATTAAAGGTATAATGTCCTCCTTTAGTGTATACCATAACTTGGAATACCTGGATGTCTCACACAATCAGTTGGTAGATCTGGGAGAATACAATTTCAAAATGCAGGGTCGTCTAGAATTTCTTCTATTAAGTAGTAACATGATCTCTTCAGTTCACAACCACTCTTTTGTTGGTCTACAGCAGCTGAAAGTGCTGCATTTAAATGAGAATTTTCTAGAAGACGTACCGTCAAGAGCGTTTGTGCATTTGCCTAACTTAGAAACACTAGATCTCTCACGAAATAGAATAATCTCCATTTCGGAAGACGCCTTTGAGGGACTCGAAAACATCCGTGGTCTGTTGCTAAGAGATAACAAACTTAATCGCATTCCATCTGCTGCATTTCAGAACGTTCCTACGTTGTTAAAACTAGACTTTGGGTTGAATACAATACGAGAAGTTTCGGAAGGAGCATTTGCTTTCCTCAGACAGCTAGAAGAGTTATCTCTAGACGGATGTGGTCTTCGGACAATAGATATTAAAGGATTTCAGCAGTTAAGCTCTCTTCTTGTCCTAAAACTTCACGATAATGAACTTCAAGAGATTCCCACATCAGCACTGCGTAATGTCAATCGTTTAGAAGAACTTAATATAGGCCAAAATAAGTTTAAAGAACTTAAGCCTCGTTCCTTCCAAAAGCTTAAATATCTTAGAATAATCCAAATCAATGGCTCTCCAATGTTTACCAGCATTCGTAAAGATTCTTTGTTTGACAACATTAATTTACAGAAATTTATTATAGCTCATAACAAAAATTTAAATCATATTGACTCGCATACCTTTGATGGTCTTCCCAATTTGAGATACGTAAGCTTTCGTGGAAATGCTTTTACTACATTTAATTACGACTTACTTCCTTGGGACGAGTTGACTGTTCTGGACGTTAGGGACAATCCGTTGGCTTGCGACTGTAAGCTGTTGTGGCTGTGGAAATTATTAAGAAACAAAAATTTTTCCAGTGATGCTCCAAGTAATGTTGTGGAAGTCCACTGCACAAGCCCCCCTGGATTAAAAAATATGCTGCTTACAAAAGTTACGGAAGAAGATCTCGGGTGTTATATAGAAAATAGAAGACAACAAATGATTATCGGTATTATAGTAGCTGCTGCGATAGCAGTTGGTGGTCTTGTTTTGCTGGGTTTCCGTTACAGAGAGAAGCTTGCTGTGGCTCTTAAGAATAAGTGGACCTCTCGAAGAAAGGAACCTCAGTACCAGAAAACAACCTGCGTGGAAGACGAAAGTACAGTGCTACAAACAACAGCTCAGCAGTCGCTAAAAATGACACCAGTCACAGAACTGTAGACTCACTAACTGACAAGGACAAATAAAATCACTACTCTCATTCTAGATGTTCAGTATAAGTCATTGTAACTTTGTATCGGTTAAACTTGCACATCAGGTTATTGATGCCGCTTTATCTTCTATATTGTGATAACATTACTATCTTTCAAGTTAATGAACTTATGATTTCTCTGTTACAACTGGAAACATTCATATTTACGATGTGAAGGACAGTATTATAACCTGTGCTGTAGATGTTGGATTAGGACAAAACGGTTTTTGTAATGTGAAACAAACAAATGAAAATATTGTGTTTGGCTTGTGAAAAAGATCTCAAATCTGAAGTTAAAAGTCCCGAATAAAAATGATTCTTGAACATTAACGCATCTATATATTATAAACCAGAGTGTATACGAATAGTTAAAAGGAGATATTAATATTTAAATTAATTACTCGAATTATTCTCTGTGTTATATTGTAAACCAATCATGTATCGGTGTTATAAAAATGTGTTTAGACTTATAAATGGAAGAGCTCATAAAAAAAAAGTTTACGTTAAACTGGCACTGTGATGAGGCTATTCTGAGGTCTCTTTATTGTTCGATCTAAGTACATTTTGTCTCTGTTGATGTATATAAACATAAAACTGGTCACAATCTTAAGTATAGATTTGTATTACTGAAAGTATAATTATTGTGATATCTGTTGCTGTCATCTTTGTATTATGTATTGAAAATTATCGTTTAAACATTAGAAGCAGATTTAGCAACAATTTCAATTTATTTTGGGTAATCATAAGAATAATATTGCTAAAAAAATATGTTACTCTTTTTTAATATTTTGTCACCTAAACAAAATGTATAGTACTTCTGCTGTTCATGTTACGTAAATAAAATTATTACATGTTTTATCAAAGCAAGTTTTACGTTTAATGGATATGTTTTATTGAGTAATTATCTGTTTTCACCGAAAAGGCAACTTTTTTAGGTTGTAAAAATCTAAATGTTATTTTCCTACGATTTCAAAACTACATTTAAATGTTAATCATAAATAAACGTTACGTCATAGATGAACCTCTAGCAGAATTTAAAGTGTCAAATATATGGCTTATGAGCATCTTTTAACACTTTATTAACGTAGATGACGTGTTTTAAGGTATTGTCTTTAATAATTAAACTTATTTCATTCCCAAAAGTCAATTGTGATTGAATAATTCCCAGACTTTTTCAACAGATCTTTCTAAAACTTCTATAAGTTCTGCTAAAGCTATCTGATGTATTTATAGATTGTATAATGCTCTATAACCTCACTTCACATATCAAGTGAATTATCATGCAGTGCATAACTATAAATCTGTTGTTGACACTTCTGAGTATTCGCTAGTTATCACGTGAATATTCAGTTTTTTTCTTCTGTTTTATAGTGAAATGATAAAATTTAGGCATCTTAAGAACAAATTGGAATGTTTTTTCGGAACTTCTAAGCTACACATCTGGCATTATTAACTTAACGAGAACTTTTTTAGAACGAAAATAATGTATCCACTCTTTCAAATATTTAATAAAAACGGATCCGGGTTAATTATGGCTACATCAAACACTTATCTTGATCTACTTTATTAAATTGTTTGTAATAGAAATCTAACAACAACAACAAATACTTCCATAATATGAAACATAGGAAAGTCCTTAGTTTCAAAATGCATACTTGTGTGTATTCAGCAGCTAACTTTCCATTCTCCAGTTTGTTTTGTTGTTGCTAGTGTTGAAACTCCTATAATTCTACTCAAATTAAATCGGGAGTTGATTAAAATTTTAAAAACAAAATCATTTATTTAATTGTAGTGCAAAAACACACGATGGATGGTCTGTGTTTACCGCTACGGGTATCGAACCCTTATTTGTGAAGTTATGATCCCTCAAACTTACCGCTGAGCCACTGTTGCATTAAGAACACAATCTTTTTAGATGTTCTAGTCACTTAAGTTGCTTTATTTGCTTTAATTTGACAAATATCAACACACGACTCTGCTCATATTCTGTAACAAGAATGTTAAGGTTGTTTGAGCATATAAGACTAAATTAATAGTTATTTATTAACAGCTTAGATAGAATACATAAAACAATAATCAAGTTCATGATTTCATTAAAAAACATTAAAAAATAATGTAATTCAGTCTATGCTATATGCCCCCCAGTGGCACAGCGGCATATCCGCGGACTTATACCTCTAGAAACCGGATTTCGCTACCCGTGGTGGGCAAAGCATAGATTGCCTATCGTGTAACTTTGTGCTTAACTTCAAACAAACAAATCTATGCTATATATATATATAGTGGTTTCACGCAAACTTGTCTCAGCTTGAAGTAAATCATACATTTTATCATCCTTCAAGGTGTTTAGAATTTAAAGAAGGCATCTGGATGTTTAACTCATGTAGAGACAGACGTGTGGTAGTCGGCCATTAACAGCAGGCTTTTTCCAATACCAGTTAGAGGAATGTCGAACCACTTCCATATATAAATACAGATGTCATTAAGTTTGATGAGCAATGTAGACTGGTTGTTATTTGCTCCTTGCCATCACTTAAACCTAAAACATCTTATTAACGTAAAGATAAGGCTTACCTTATAGTTCCATTTATTGACAGAAGTACAGAACTCACACAGAAACTTACACAACAATTATTACCTAACAATTGCCAAATTAAATACCTAACTATTGGCTATTCTTGCAAGAGAACATTTGTTTAAATTGTAATAAAGTAACATAACCATTGAGGAGTTACACACTATATTATTCTCTAAATGCGAATTTAATTCATCTTTGTACAATTATTCTCCCATTGAACACGTGCTCACTGGTAATTTTAATTTCGTAACTAACGGAGATTTGTAACTATTAATGAGTAAGGGCCCTAAGTTCCTGGAATGACCTAAAATTTATTGGAAAAGCACCAAACAAGCAATTAATACACAGCTCAGAAAAATTTTACTCAAATGAAGTATAAAGGAGAGCTTAAACGTAATCATGTTTATAAAATGGGTAAACAGTGTTAAAAATATAATTCATAATCACATTACATTTTAAAATAAATACCCTATCAACAACAATGAACATGTTATGGGTAAGAAAGTAGTTACTAAGCAATTAAATTATTTACACAGTAAATATGTCGTCACTACCGCCAATAAAGCAGCTAATAACTTTGTTTTTATTTGTAAAAGTTTTATATTAGAACATTATGTAAAGAGCAAAGGCTCAATTTATAAGCATTAAAACCTTTCAGTAATGAGATGTATAAGCCCGTTAAAATAGATATAAAAAGTGTCATACATAATGAATAACCAGTGTAAGTGGAAAATTCTCAGAAGTCTCAACATTCAAGAAATTAGTGTTGACAACATGAGACTGAAGAGAATGCACGAACATGTCGAAACTAGTTTCTTCAGTTTCAAGACTTCTGTTCCATTGACTTCAATTTTTCACAAACTGCTACACACGATATTGTGTTCTTTTATTACTATCATAGATAAACATGTTACGGTTTTATCAGACTTTGGTGTTAATTTTATTAACTCTGAAAACATGATACCTAAATTATTCTGAATTCTCAAACTGTATGAAACACTATACAAATGCAGGTTTATTGCTAGGACTATACAATCTATGAGTAAGGATTTATCGATGCTAATAATCAATGGTCTGAAATACATTAAAGAACATTCAAAGAAATGCTGTAATATTATCAAAGAGAAAGCAGGTATTAATCCGTTTACTATCATCACTAATTCTATTAAATATAAAGATAAATTAAAATATTTAAAGCAAAAACAAGAGGAAAATTTTATTATAATAACTTTTACACTAGTCTGCATACAGAGAAAGGAAAAAAGTATTTCATCAAGAAATTCAAGGTATTTTAATTATTCTAATAAATTAATGCTTTTTTTCAGCAAACAATGTCATTCATCAAAAATACCCTTGTTGCACATTAAATGATTTCTTACAGGCCATGTATTTTTTTGCTTGTCACACATTTTTGCTACTTGGTCATATATCTTCCAACAAACACAAAGGATTTTTATCTGCAAGTTACAGATGTACCCTGCGTGGTCACAAGTAAATAGACACCTAAT
>NW_013665891.1:229881-240973 GCF_000517525.1 Limulus polyphemus
CCACTTTATTCCTCGGGTTTCGTGGACAAGAACATAACGTTGTTCCAGGAAGATGGAGCACCGTGTCACACTGCTAGAAACACCCAAAAGTGGCAGGAAGAAAATGGTATCCAGAAGTTGTCCTGGCCGAGCCAATCTCCTGACATGAGCCCCATCGAAAACCTTTGGGCCATACTCGACCGGCAAGTCAAGAACCAACAAGAAAAACCAACTTCGAAGAGCGATCTACTCCAAGTTTTGAAGCAAGAGTGGGCGAAAATCCCACAATCTAAAATTGACGAGATGATTCTCACGATGCCCCAAAGGATCAACGAACTCCACGAAGCGAAAGTAAGATCTACTAGATATTAATTAAATTATAAATATATCAATTCATGTAAATATGACTGAAAAATTTCATTTTTTCTGAAAACGTGGTGTCTATTTACTTGTGACCACACTGTGTATATTTATTCAAACTGCAACGTTCATGCATTACAAATTTTAGTAAGAAAGACAATATTAAGGTTTTGAATATCAGTAGAGTTTGTAGATATTGTTATACCTAATTATCAAGGTTTTCTTGTTACATCCCAACGACTGTATTTGCCGTAGTTCGCTCTATAAAAAACATTCTTTAATTTAAAGGAAGTAAAATATCTAGATTTAAACATCAATATCGTTAATCAAACACTCACGCTCAAAGTTTTCAATAAAATGGACACTTTCAACTTTGAAGCTATAAACTTTCCATTTCCAAATAGAAATATTTAAAAAAAATACAGTGTTTACTACTCACAACTTATTAGATACAATATATAATTTGTTCAACGTTACAAGATTTCTTGGATAGAGCTCATAAACTGGGTCTCTTTCTCTTCACACATTATATATCTTCTATCGCATTTTAAACTGATAATTCATTCATTTCTCTGAGATATTCATCAATATTTTTGCTTCTAATTATGGCTTTAGAAGTTTTACACAATATCTCGATGTTTTAAAAACGTTAACATCTACACTTTAATTCTTTTGGGATTCGATTAGGTTAGTAATGAACCGTTTAAGTGTACTGACCATCATTGGTTTTACCTTCCATTAACTTAAACTCTTATTATGTATAGTTAATAGTAGCTATAGAAGTTCCGTATATAGTATGACAGTACACCATTAACTAATTTGTTTATTTTTTTCTAATTACTTTCTTTTCCATATTCACTATTCTTCTAAGTTTCCTTTTTGAATCTTATTGTTATTGCGGTACTTTTCTCGACGCTTATCTCGTTTATATTTCGGCTTTTACTGAAGATTTAACTTTATTTCTTCCTGTTGCCTGCTTCATGTGTTTTGTTAAGTGAGAGAAGCTATTTAACACAACTAATTGTATGTCCAAAATACTGTTTTCATTTTACTACAGAACCAATATTTTGGCTATTTATTGTACGATTCAGTTATTTATTAATTTCTTATTTTTTATGTTCTATCTTAATAAACATTGCTTTTTTTGGCTAATTTACTCCATATCTAATTGGTAATATGTGTCGTAGTAATTTTTTCAATTGCCACTCTCCTCTAAAGTTAAATTTTTAACAAGATTGTGTAACGTTTTGCTTGTACACAGCTATATTGTTTAACGTACATTAAATCTCTGACAGTACTTGAAGCCAAACAGCTAGTATTTGTGTGTTCCATAAGTAAAGTATGCTCTATTACTTTTTAAAGTTACTTTCATAAAGATTATTTTGCATTGTTTATCTTAATATATGTATCTAGAACAAACCTAAATCTCCTAAGCTGGCTGAGCCTCGTGAGATATTATTGGAATCACGACCCAACTGATGAAACAATATATTCTAATCTTAATAAGTAAGGAGGTAAAAAAGGTATATTTAATTAGCTATGCTAGTTACCAGGTTGATTTTTAGTTTCGCTCTAACTGGTAGCTTGCTCTGATCGAAAGGTAATACCAATATTAATGGCACAGTTGCCCAGGAATCTGGACATTAGTGGCCAACTTTAATAACACAAGTAAACGACCACTATTTTTCTGTTATGGTTCACCAAAATTAAAGATAAAATTATCCGAGTTTGTATTAGTTGCTCGCAGCCGCAAATTTCCACCTTATCAGTTTAAGGATTGTTGAACTCAAGCTTTGCAAGACCGGACTGTTTGCCTTATACTCAAAGAAGTTCATTCCTTTCATATCAAGACATAAAACAGCTTGTCTGTTGATCCAGTGAATCAATAACATATAAAACAGTAACATTTTTACAACCATGCTTCACCTTGATGCGAGACAACAAACGAATTCTCATTTTGAACTAACCTAGATTTAGGTTTAACCCCATTTTTAATACAGGAACATGATGGCGCCGTTGACAGAAGAAGTGCAAGTACTGTGTGGGCAATGGCGGATATACCTTCTTTTACTTCGTACGGAATGGTATCATCAGCATCACATATCATAGACAGTACATCCTATGATCGCATGTATTGCAACATAGTGATACAATTGGTTCTTACTTCAACCTAATGGATAATAACGCCCATCCTCATCATATCAAACTGGCCAACACATTTCTTGAAGAAAGGGGAGCTAAGTGAATGGCACGCCTTCATGCACAACAGGTTTCAATCCCAACAAGACATTTGGGATGCTCTTGGAAGACTCTTTGCATTCACTCCAGTGATTCCAGAAACTAGAGATTCCATGAAACAGCTTTGCATTCAGTCCAGTGATTCCAGAAACTAGAAATTCCATGAAACAGCTTTGCAAAGAATCTGGAATATGGTTCTACGCTTGCAATATTTGTGACATGTTGAACCTGCTGCTGTTCGTGAAGGATTTGCAATAGGAAAATATATCTTATGTATACATGAAAGAAAAGAAGTGTAAAAAGAGAAACATTTTGAAATGAAGAGAACATGTATTTCCTCCCTTTTGTTTCTTTTTTTTAGCCCAATATGTTTCCGTTATAGCTAAATATCCAAAGCCGAAAGATGACAACATTAGCCTTTCATAAAGATTGTTAACTTGATGAATGACAATACTAGCATATCATAAAGATTGTTAACTTGATGAATGACAATACTAGCATATCATAAAGATTGTTAACTTGATGGATGACAATACTAGCATATCATAAAGATTGTTAACTTGGTGAAAGACAATACAATATTAACATATCATAATGATTGTTAACTTGATGAATGACAATACTAGCATATCATAAAGATTGTTAACTTGGTGAATGATAATATTAACATATCATAAAGATTGATAACTTGATGAAAGACAATACTAGCATATCATAAAGATTGTTAACTTGGTGAATGACAATATTAATATATCATAAAGATTGTTAACTTGATGAATGACAAAATTACTACATCATTAAGGTTGTCAACTGAATGACAATATTAGCATATACTGAAAATGTTAAATGATGATTGGCTACACTAGCGTATCATGGAGATTGATAATTTGATTAATGACAATATTAGCATATTATAAAGATTGTTAACTTGATGATTTACAATATAGGATATCATATAGACTGTCAAATTGTCTCTTATCTCAATACAGAGTTGGTCACACAGTAACCGATTCCCTGAGAAAACTCCCTCTCTTAGATTATCTGGAAAACCTCACAGAAAGTTCAGCTCATAAATCAGAATTCTAAGTGAGATAAAAGGATTTTGTTATAAAATAGGAAATAACCCTCTGATTTACACGAACCATAATTATCCCGACGCCCGAATAGGTTATGAAAACCTCATTGGTAAATAGATGTGAAGGTATTGATACTGTACACGTTAAATTAGACATCAGTGATTCTCACCGATTGATCTCAAGAATCTTTTTTTACATTTAATTTTCCATTTAATTAGTCCATAAATAAAAGTATCTTTAAACTTTTTTTTCGGAGATAAATTTATTTTGTGAACCTACCAAGTGACACGTGTTTCTTTATTTATGTGATGAAGCTATTGATATATTTCTTCTATAAGCTTTAATGCTAGCTAAATTTTTCACGAGGCAATGAAGAAAAGCTCAAAGTCAGGCTCCAAAAAGTTGTAAAAAAAGAAAAAAAGTATTATCTATAAAAAATGTTTAAGTTAAGACATAAAATACATTTTATTGAGATTTTAACAACTACTGAAACATTTTCTAGATAATTTTTGTAAAGGATCGTTTTACAAAATATTGTGAAACCAAAAATATGGATGTAAAACATAAGAATCTAAAATAAGAAATTATGATTAATAAGATAAAACTAATGGATTTAGCATCGATTTGACAAAAATATTTAAACTTCAAATTCTTAAGGAAAACTAAAATATATTTGATTCGTTATTTCTTCAAATGGTCTTATAACATTTTCTTGTCCTCAAAAACACAGACAGGTCAACATTAATACTTGACAATCGTACGTTACATAATATTTTTCATTAAAGTTCTTAATAACATTAAACAAAGATAACGGAAAGTAAACTAACTCGTATTAAATTTTTTTATTAATCCTCTTATGGCTCTTACTGGATTTTGACGATATAACTTGTCCAAAGTTTGTTTGTTTGTTTGTAATTAAGCACAAAGCTACACAATGGGCTATCTGTGCTCTGCCCACCACGGGTATCGAAACCCGGATTCTAGCCCTGTAAGTCCGCGGACATACCGCTGTGCCACTTGTGGGCAACTTGTCCAAAAAGAAACCATTTGCAGGGAAAAACTAAATAAGTTAAAGTGAGCTCAGCAAAAATATGACATTTTACAGGGTTTCGTGAAGTGCCACATATAAAGGGAGTATTGAGGTCAGATAGTACTCTAATATTCTATAAAATATGTAAAATAATTAATATTACAATCTAAATTGTTATCTGAATTAATTGTATCAAAAGAAGAATCTAATATCACATAGAACTATTTTTTCAGCGTTGTTTTTTTCGTATTTCCACCGTCGATTTTAATAGCTATTTATATAGATTAATGATATTTGTTATTGCATGGTAATTGGATTACAGCTGAGAATATCACGAACAGCCAGGTCACCAAAACGGGGTTCTAATTCATTCTAATCATTATAGATCTAGTCATCACGTGTAATTATTTAAGACATTATGTACTTCTAGTCAATTTCTCACGCAGCATTAACTTCATTAAGTACTTGATTAGTTATCAACTAGTCATGTAGCAGTTACAATGATGCATTTAATATGAAGATAAAAATACTACCGTACAATATACATCAAAATCCATTTCTATTTGATTTAATCTAACAATAAAAGTTATTCCTATGCAAAGATGAGACATTGGAAATGCGCCAAAGTTCATATTACAACTTACCGTAAATAACAAGATCCATGCCATAACCATTTCGGACTTTATTAGTTCTCATCTGCCCAGTTATTGAGATAAGTGAGAAAGCTTTTACTGCCACATGGAGCATATAATATTTACGAAATACTATACAAACAAGCTGCTTAATGAAACATTAATTTGTGTTTACAATTTCTGAAGTTCCCTCTCCAAAGTTTGTTTTTAAGTGTGGTATTTGTATTTTTATTATTCCTGTTTCTTGGAACAACTCATCAGTAATGACTGAAAACAAGCTGTAATTTTCGTCCACTTCCAATATATATTTATTTCCTAATTTCTTTCAGACTCGAAGAAGATGTTTTCTTAGTTATATTTAAATTACTCTACTTTACCTCAAAGAAGTCCGCAGTAGGCGCTGTGACTATTGGGACATAAAAAACAGCAACGTGTTTAAAAATTGAGAAACTAAGTGAAACATTAGCTTGCAGTTTACTATAATTAACAGATATCATGGTCTTAAACCAGCCTTTGGCCTACAGTAATGTTCCATTTTTTCTGTTCTTTGTTTAAAACGAGTATTTGAAGTTTTTAAATAAGCTTCAACCACAATTCAATAAACATCTTGCATGTTCCTAGTTATGCTTTACTTTAACTGATGTAAGTTTAGTGTCATTGTTTTTACAAATTGATAAAATATAGAAGTATTGATCTAACACTCAGTGTCAGTTTTGTCTTCATTATTTTTTAAAACTCTGTTGTTGTTTGTAAGTGAAAGCATTTTATTAGTTATTGATTGAGTTGCACAATTAAATGCGTTTTTATGACATGTTGTTTAAGAAATAAACGATCTGTTTAATTTTACAATATTTCTACGTGTGATGTAAGATATCAGCTCCTAAAAATCCGCTTCAGTAACAGAGAACACCTACTGTGGATGAAAGACCAAGATAATCCTATAATCACCATGAAATTATTGGATTCTGACATAGTGGTCTTGGGTCATTACTGACGACGTAAAAGTAAATAGCGTTCTTTTGGAAACTAAACAACAATTGGAGCAGCAAAATAGGCTTGAAGGTGTATGTATCAATGACTGTAGGCTTCCATTTTACAGAACTTGGGTCATAGTGTGCATAAATACCAAAGAACATAAGTTACCATCTTTCAGAAATTGGTAAATACATGATAAAATGTATTAGTTAATTCATAAAGATCAACATTTTATCATCTGAGTTCATTTGTTTACCGAATTTAAGTTACTATACAATTTCTATAATTTTAATGAAATTTTCAAGGATATGGTTACTGGCGATGTAATGTAGTTAAATAATAAAATATCACACACAATCATTATACAGAATAACTATCAACTCGAATCAACACCACAAAGTTATTCCAGCTTGTTTTGCTAATAAACTTTAAAAAAACGACCTTTACTCTCCAGATAATAGTAAAGAAAACTATTTCAGCTAAAGTTTCGCCATTGCAGCTTCATCAGCTATAGTAGTAAGAAAAGTGTTTAAACTGTTGGCTGAAAAAAAATATCTGGAGAATAAAGGTCCTTTTTTGTAACTTTATTTCTAAAATGTCTAGATCCCTCCAATATGCAATACAAGTTCTGAAAAACAACAAAGTATTCCAGCTTGTGTTTAAAAAACCACTACAGTGTAATGACTGTTTTTTGCTGTTATTTATAGTCTACATTTCAGTTTTCTGTGGTATTCTTTATCTATGTAGTTTATTATTAGACGAATAAGTATTTAATATATATACTGGTTATACTTCACTCATATAATGTACACATAGATGTACATAAATTATAATCGCTAAGCGCTGTACTGATGATAGATGACATAAAAATGCATAATATAATTTTGTTTTTGCCAAAGATATCAGGTTTTCTTTCTCTCGTTTTGAGAAGATCGAGGAGCTCTATTGTGTAATCCTGTGCTGAACATTGTAGTAATTAGGATATTCACTTTCAGGTCTGGTTGAAGCTCCAAACATAGTACTATTGGACAGCTGTTGAACGTGACGTGCTTTAAGAAGATGTGCCATCAGCTCGTGAACAACAAACCCGCATGATGTTAGCAAAATGTTTTACTCCAACTAAATTATATGACAAAAATCAAACATAAACACACATACACACAAAAAGTGAAACACAAATTCTGTATAAATATGTATCGTAGTTGGCATACAAGATCGGCTTGAAATAAAAATATAAGGTTTCAGTTATTCTGTCAATAAAATGATAAAAAGTAGATACATTCATAACATATTTGAATTCGACATTGGTCTGATTATAAATAACCGTGTTTGATTATACTTTTGTTCATCTAGACAACTACTTGTAGCAATAAGCTACAATGAACTGTCTCCTGTTTCCACCACGGAGAATCAAACCCCATGGGAGACGTAAGCATAACTAAATACACAAAGACGTAATGGTTGAGAAAAGTGAAATTTACATGCTTTTGTATCTAATGTCGCAAATTAATTACAGACTAGTTTGAAATGCGCGATTGAAATTTTAAAAATGTATAATATAATCCTGAATATTTCAAACGATAGCTACGCAGCTAAGAACATACTTTTCTGAAATCTGCAGTCAGCTCTTATAAAAGTAATAATGGTTTTATGTGAAAATGTTTCGCATGTCAATTCCCAGGAAAGATAATCTTAGGATTTGTTTTTTTTTATCCTAAACATGTAATCAACGTTAACCTTAGCTGCTAGTGCTTAAAAATCTATTTACTTTGACGTCACGTCATCTAATCTCATTTGCGGGGATACAGGCTTCATACAACTGGCCGAACTTGTTTTGTTGATTTTATGTGGTTGGATAAATCACTCAAGTTGTGTAGGACGTTCTTTACCGTTTTCTTCATGTTTCACGTATCCTTTCATTCAAAACCCATCGTAATGATTCTGTATTTATTTAGCTACTCTAATTGTTTACCAACAAAACTATGTTGTGAAGTTGGATATCATACAAAGACATCCAACTTGCTAGGAAGAGTAATATGAAATTACACTACGAATGATCCATTGCAGACTAATTACTCTAAAAAAAATATTTTCGATAGAAACGTCACATTGTTATGTCTCTTTATTAACGAATTCGACTCAGATTGCAAAGTCACCATAAACTGATGTTGAAATATTGAGTTTAGGTCTATTGAAGGACTTTTTCATTAAAAATTATTGTAAGACATTTTCAACAAGACCCCCCAGTGGTACAGCGGTATGTCTGCGGACTAACAACGCTAGAATCCGGGTTTCGATACCCGTAGTGGGCAAAGCACAGATAGCCCATTGTGTAGCTTTGTGCTTAATTACAAACAAACCTTCTCACAATAGTTATAAAAACAATATTATATGTTTGGTACTGATGATACCAAGACATTCAGATTGGAGTATATGCAGTTATTGTAGTCTCTTTAATATTAGTAGAAACATAACTCCTCGTTAAGGATCTCTATACAAATGTTATAGTTTTCTTTGACATTTTTTTTCGACACAAAATGCCCTTCTTCAAAACTTGTGAATATTTCGAATAGATGTAAAAACGCCGTTACTATAAACAAAAGGTAGTAAACAATAAAACTGCGGTTTTCGATTTAGTTGTGAATATCGGTTGAGAAGTCATTTTAGGTATAGATTATTACAGTCCATTCTGTAAAAGCGAAATGAATAAACAAATCTCAAAGTCATATTTATTCATTATAGGAAATCAATGTGGCGAAAATAATAACGGTTAGGTTCTCTCTCTCTCTCTCTGGCATTGTTTTCTTAGATTTAATTAATTAAGGATTACACGTTACTGAATCATCACACCAAAACAAATATAAGCTATGACTGCCTTAAATGTTAAACTATCACCTTGTTTTATGCTGATTTTTTTTCTTGCCTGTTATAACGTTCAGTATAATTTAGTAAATGAGCAAGAAAATGGTATAAATGAAATGTTTTATATGTACAATATATAGCGTTAATAAATAGGACTAATTTTTATGTTTGTGGTATTTTTGTTTGAATGTTTTGTCACTCATATGTGGTTTTAAAGACACTATTATCAACAAACATATTTCTCTAGATAGTTTAATTTTTTTTTAAAGCTGATGGATCACGAGAACCTCGTCGTTAGCTCGAAGATTATAAGAACTTCATTGGTAAATTTTATAACGTTAGTTGAAGTAAATATTAAACTTTAAATATCATAAAAATATTATTTACATCGACGTAATAAAAATCATACCAACGAAAGTCATTCGAATAAATCAAAGATTGGAAGTTGTTGTTTTTTTTCGATAAAGTCAAATGGTAAACAAAAAAAATGAAGATATGGTGTGGGGTAATGGCTCGCTGAAACACACGAGGAGAATACGTGATCATCTGGGAATACTTAACACGTTAAATTAATCAAACTGGTTACAAATCAGATGATGTGGTTCTGTAATAAATGGGTTACGTCATTAGAATATTGCGTCATTAAAGAATACTTGGTATTTTAGGATATAGACTTAGCTTTTGTAAATTATTTTGGTGAATGAATAGCCGTGCAACGTCTGAGTTCAGTTAAAACATTGTGTTGGAATGTTTGTTTATTCTGATAATTCATAAGATTTATCCATATAGGCAATTTCAAAAATAAATTAAAAGTTTTTCCATTGTAATGAAATTCAGAAATGAATTAATTATTTCACAACTGAATAGATCTTTGGAACGACAAGTCATGTACATTAGTAGCTAATGGCATATGAGTTTCAACCAGCTTATAAAATATATATTCAGTTTGAGAATGGTAAATAGTGACATATAGAATACATGGTGAAAGAACTAACAGGGAAAATTCATCAATCAAATGCGAAATGAACTACAGAGAATGCATTGATAGTGTGACTTGTGGGTTCAGTCAAAAATATTATTAAGCATTGCTGACGGCTGAACATCTAGTAAATCATTATTTTTTTACGATTGAAATCAACGGTAAGTTATAGTATTTTCAGAAATAACACCATAAATAGTATGTCAAAAGTTGCAAAAAACAAAAATTATTCCTTTTCTACTAGTTTTTACACATTTCTTTATAGCCAGTCCCACTAACACATGAATAATACAAACCTTCAGTCATTTCTACTAGTGTTATATTTCTAGAGGACTTTGTATAAAAAACATTTTCAGACATGTGGTATTATTTCATTTATAGGGAACGAAAAATATTATAACACCTGAATTGTTATTAAATCATTATGTTCTAATGCGATTTGTGCTTTTCAAAATTCATATCTAGTGTATTGTATTACTTTCAACTGCAACCTCTCTGTATATGATTCATGGTTCTGACAATGTCTGAAATATATAAATTAAACTGTAAATCGGAATTCGATAGAAATGTCTATTAAAATTCATTCTAAACGTACGTTTAGGACGGCGAAACTAGCTTTGGTGCGGATTGTACTGGAATATCTCACATAAAATAAGTTGCGAAACGTTCAACGTCCCCAGAGGTTGGTATAAACATGAAACCACTGGTTTATACATTTTACCAGCTAATAACAAAGTGTTTGTATCATCACTTATGAAAGTGTATAACTTTGAATGAGAAATGGATTATGCAAATTTTAACATAGTTTCAGTATCAAATATGCATATATATATATAAGCATAATATACAGTTTTAGTTTACGTTGCAAGTTTATGTAAAGTACAATATGCTAAAACTTAACATGTTTCGAAACAGACAATATATTTTTTGTTTGTTTGTTTTTTTTTGAATTTCGCGCAAA